>NW_022437045.1:2337216-2401674 GCF_009761245.1 Sapajus apella | reverse complement strand
TCTTCTCTTCTCTTCTCTTCTCTTCTCTTCTCTTCTCTTCTCTTCTCTTCTCTTCTCTTCTCTTCTCTTCTCTTCTCTTCTCTTCTCTTCTTCTCTTCTCTTCTTCTCTTCTTCTCTCTTTCGAGTTTCACTCTTGTTTCCCAGGCTGCAACGCAATGGTACGATCTTGGCTCACTGCAACCTCCGCCTCCCAGGTTCAGGTGATTCTCCCGAATAGCTGGGATTATAGGCGCCCACCACCACGCCTGGCTAATTTTGTAGTTTTAATAGAGACAGGGTTTTGTCATGTTGGTCAGGCTGGTCTCGAACTCCTGACCTCAGGTGATCCACCCACCCCTCAGCCTCCCAAAGTTCTGGGATTATAGGCATGAGCCACTGCACCCAGCTGACACTGTGCCTTTCTAAAAACTGTTATTCCATTTAAAAAAAGAGAGAGAGAGAGAGAGACATGCAATTCAAGTATAGTCTTTCACTGACATGATTGCTAGGTATGTTAGAGATGGCAGGAAACTTAGCTGAGTCCTCCTTTCTCTGTGGTTTTAAGCATAAAAATAACCCTAATTATTGTATTTGCTGCATCGTGCCCACTTTACAGGCATGGTGCGCCAGTTTCTGTAAGCATATGCGTACAAGTAAAGATGGAGTGGAGGCATAGCTGAGTCCTCCAATCAAGGGTAGCTGGGCGTGGTCCCTACAAGGACTTTTTCTGGCTGTTTGTCCCCTCCTAACCCTGCACCACCCAGGGCTGTGGTAGGTGTTCCTGTCCTAGATATTCCAGGGGTCACCTGTCCCTAGAGCTGCATTTTCTGGCATTGCAGAAAAGTGAGTAGCTTGTCATTTCCTTGACTGAGTCATGTCAGTTCTCTGCCACTAATTCAGTCTGCAAGTGAGTTTCTTAAGCAATTAAAACAAATCGCATCCGCTTAAACGGGCGGTCATATATTCTCTCCAATTCAGTCGTGAAGACAGCCGAGGACACCAGATTGAGTTTGCTTTTGGCAGACTGGATATGTGAAAATCAAAAATCTTTTTAAATGGGTGATTGTTCACTTTTTGAAAGGTTTCTTTGTCTACAAAAAGATGAACAATGGGATTTCTTTGAACACTGACTTCTTCCAGCATACTCAAGATAAGATTGAATCAATGCCTTGAGTTTCTAGAGTATACTTTATGCATAAATGTGACACGCCTGTAAGAAATATTGAAAGTCTTTTAAAATTAACATTTAAAATTCTTAAAAATTTTTATCTGATAGGTTCAATTCTACTAAAAAAAAATGTTCATAGTTTTCACTCTAGCCTTCAAGAGAGAAGAATACATCCTACTAAATGATAGTTTGAGGCCGGGCGAGGTGGCTCATGTCACTGCTTTGACTCATTCCCAGCCCTGGGGAAAACAGGCAAATCACCTGAGGTCAGGAGTTTGAGACCAGCCTAGCCAACATGGTGAAAACCCATCCCTACTAAAAATACAAAAATTATCCAGGCATGGTGGTATGTGCCTGTAGTGCTGGCTACTCGGGAGGCTGAGGCAGGAGAATGGCTTGAACCCAGGAGGTGGAGGAGGTTGTAGTGAGCCGAGATTGCACCACTGCACTCCAGCCTGGGTGACGGAATAAGACTCCATCTCAAAGTAAATAAAATAAATAGTTTGAACATGCCAGATTTTAAAGTAAGAGCAGCACCTCATGTGACCTGCCATGCATTAATCTTACAGTATTTGTTCTTGGCAACTTAAAGTCAAACCGTTTCACCTTTAAGCTAGAAGGAGAAGGATCTGAAGCCAGCACTCATGTAAAATGCATCCGTTCTCAGCATCAGCCTGCAGCCTGAAGGCCTCCAAGCAGTCAAGGTGATTGTACTGCCAATGGAATGACTGTCACAAGCTGCCTTATACAAATGGCCTAAAAAGATTACGTGCTGAGCAGGTAGACTCTTATCTTCCAGGGTGGCTGTTTAGTGTTATTCCGTTTAATTCAGTGTTGAATGGCCATTAAGCCCCATGCCAGGGAGTCTACATCTTACCAAGATGAATTCAGATGCTGGCCTTGGCTGCATGGAGTCTGCATTCTCGCTTCCCTATCCTGTAAACATGGCTGTCTGCTATCAGGCGACAGAGTGGTTGGTGTCTTGAACAACCTGTTCTTGTCTTCTTTCTCTTGCAGCTTCTTGTCCTATCTCCCAACCCCACCCCAATGGCCAGTGTGCCAGGGTGTCAAAGTGCAGAACTGTCAGGTCATGTAGAGTCAAAACAATAGTGGTTCTCATGAGCTGTATGCAGAAATTCCTTGAATTTTTTTTCCTGTACCTCGACAAGAGCATGAGCATTGGCTTTCTTTTGGAATGCAGGTGTCTTGATTCCTAATAGCTTGTGATTCTCTCATCCAAGTAGGAATGGCCCAGAGATAGAGAGAGAATGTTGGAGGGGTGAGGGGGAAAGAGGTGACCCGTTTAGCTTCTGGAGCTGCGGAGCAGGGTGTATCCTGACTCTGATGGCCAGGAATAGGTGGAGAGTGTGGTCAGCACACCCACTGCCACTGGATCCATGAGAAGGTGGTAGCCTCTTTCATCACATTTTAAATCAATCACAGAGGAGCTCCCAGTCAAGGAAAAAAAGGGGAAGATAAGGATGTGAATGGGGCGAGGGAGGCTGGTGACTGGGCAGCCTTATCTACTTAGCTTCAGGTAGAATGTGGCTGACTGAGCCCCCTCAAGGTAGAGCAGAGAGGGCAGAGCATCCCAGGTGGTGGAAACGGGAAACCCTGGCCTTGTTCCTATAACTGTGGGTATCAGTGAACATCTCTGCCATTCCCCCCCCCGCCCCCATTCTCCAGGGCTGCCTGAGAACTCAGCTGGCGGAAGGAAGTGTGGGCACCCTTCCAGCCTCTTAGTCCCCACCGTTAGCCTCAGGGGCAATGTTGATCGTATTTGACGACTGAGGAAAGTCAGAGTAGCTAAGGAACTTAGCCAAGGAGTGCTCGCCTAATCAAGAACAAAACCAGAGATACAAACCCCATGCCTCTGATCCCGGATCCCAGTGCACGCTTCTCCCCTGTGTGCTCACCTGCCTCCTGGACACGGGCCTGCCGGAGGGGTTCTGCCAGGCCCTGAGACCCTATGCTCTGGGACCCTGTGCCTCCCTCCCACCAGCTCACAACATCAGACTCTAACACCTATGGAAACTTACCACCATAAGTGTCTAAAAGCAAAAACAGAAAATAGCTATAGAAATGGCTTAATCCTTCATGGTCCCAAAGTTCATGTCGTTTTTGGATTATTCACACCAAATGGCATAATTTTTCAGATATAATATCTGAGGTATTTGAACAAAATGAACAAGGGGCATTGTAGGACCAAAAATCAGAGCCTTTCTTGGATTCTCAATCGTATGTTCCTAGGCAAGTGTAGAGGCTCTGAGCTTGTTTTCTGATATTTAAAATGAAGGCCTTGTGCCTGGCCATTCCTAAGGTCTGATTTAGTGCTCATAGGATCCCTCTTTCCATGATGGTGAAATTCAGTTGCTGCTTTGGGGACTCTCGAGTGTCCTGTGAGTGATGCACGTGTGGATGGGAAGCAGGAAACAGGATCTTGGTTAACAGAGGAGCCCTGGGCATCCCCCATCACAGAAATAAACTTCCCTAATAGGAAATGATTGCCTTTATGTTATTGTAATTATTCTTAACACTCGGTACTTGAAAGGACATGACTTCATATTGTTCTAATCTAATGGGAATGTAGCTCCTCACATTTTAAGTAGGTTTTTAACTACAGAACAATAAAACATTTAGCAAATTATGTTCCAACGTGTCTGCACACACTGAAACTTTCAGCTTGGTGCCAGCCATTCTGCTCCCATATGGGCTGACCAAATGGATCAGCTGGATGAGGCAGCTTGGGCTCTGGCATCCATGAGCAACTCTGGCGCCTTCGTTTCCACATGGCAGGGCAGACTGGCTGAGGCTTGGAGCCGAACGTGGTTGGAGAGGCCCTCATTCAAACCGAGTTTCCTTGGTACTGCTCCATCACGTTTGCAGTTAGTCTACTGGCTACGAATCCAGTATCATTAGTGCTGGGACAAATCGCCCCTATGGATTTTCTGTCCCCTGGCCTCTTAATCACACACCTTCTTCTTTTGTGGAGCACAAAGGAAGAGGAGGATGCCAGGATGCCAGTCTCCAGCTTTGCTGATTACTGGCAGCTCTGCTAAGAGCTTCACTAGGGAAAAATGGAGATTAACTTTAAAAGGGTCAGACCCTCTCTCTAGATGGTCTCTCCATATTGTCCTCCTTGTCTTCTCTTTCTTTGCTGTAAATTTATAGATGATTCTTCAGATGTATGCAGTGTACAGCCTGCTAATAGATCCTTTGAAAATCAGCTAAGAGGGGAAGATTGTAACTAGATCACAGGACCCTTTACATTATAAGTGAAGTTTGCCAGGCACAGTGGCTCACACATGTGATCCCAGTACTTTGAGAGGCCAAGGCAAGAGGATCGCTTGAGGCCAAGACTTCGAGACCAGCCTGGGCAACATAGTAAGACCCCCATCTCTACAAAAAATAAAAAATTAACAGGGGGCTGGGTGCGGTGGTTCATGCCTGTAATCTCAGCACTTTGAGAGGCCAAGGCCAGCAGATATCTGAGGCCAGGAGTTTGAGACCAGCCTGGCCAACATGGTGAAACCCAATCTCTACTAAAAATACAAAAATTAGCCAGGCATGGTGGCACGTGCCTGTAATTGCAGCTACTTGGGAGGCTGAGGCAGGAGAATCGCTTGAATCTGGGAGCCGGAGGTTGCAGTGAGCCAAGATTGCGCCACTGCACTCCAGCCTGGGCAACAGAGACTGTCTCAAAAAAAAATTTAGCAGGGTGTGGTGGTGCACTCTTATAGTCCCAGCTACTCAAGAGGCTGAGGTGGGAGGATCACTTGAGCCCAGGAGTTCCATGGTGCAGTGAGCTGTGATTGCACCACTGCACTGCATCGTGAGTGACAGAGCAAGGCCATGACTCTAAAAAACAAAAACTGAAGGTACCTCGGTGTCTGTTTCTTCATCCAGTTGGTCCCTTGTGGTGTCTGAGGAGCCACTCTGCTAGGTCCTTTCTCTCTGTCCCTCTTCTGTAACCTCATGAAATTGACCTGGAAGCCTGGCCACTGTCCCTTAGTTGGATTTCTGTAGGTGACAGGGGGTGTTGCTACTTTGGAAGCAGTTGGGCCTCCCTGCAATCCTGAGCACTGCTGGGCCCTCATCAGGAAACAGTCTCAACTGGGCGCAGTGGCTGTCACCTGCAATCCCACCACTCTGAGAGGCCGAGGCAGGTGGATCACCTGAGAGGTCAGGAGTTTGAGACCAGCCTGGCCAAATGTGGCAAAACCTCGTCTCTACTACAAATACAAAAGTTAGCTGGGCGTGGTGGTGCATGTCTGTAATTCCAGGTACTTGAGAGGCTGAGGCATAAGAATCACTTGAACCCCGGGAGGTGGAGGTTGTAGTGAGGTGAGATCAGGCCACTGCAGTTGTGCCTGGGGGACAGAGTGAGACTCCATCTCAAAGAAAAGAAACAGTTTCGTGGGCTGCAGTGTAGGGTGATTATCCAGATGTCTGGTTGTTGAGGTGTCTTGGGGAAGTAGCCTTTGAGAGAAAAGGCATATATAATTTGGTATATATATATGGCATATTTATATATAATAGGCATTCATACTTAGCTTGAAATCCAGTCTCTGCCACCTTCTAGGTGTGTCATCTTGGCTAGATTATTTTACCCCTTTGAACCTCAGTTTTTTCCTTTGCAGTGTGAGATTAATGAATATATCTAAGTTGGTGCAAAAGTAATCGCGGTTTTGCTACTACCGCAATTACATTTGCACCAGCCTGATACTTTCCTGGGCTGTTTGGACGGATTAAATAGGCGGTGTAAGTTACCTGACACCAGCGGACTCCCAGCCAGTAACATCTGTTTGAGCAGCACCTTCATTTCCATTTGCCTTCCTTGTCATCCATTTTATGAAAGAATCGTCATACTGTGCGTTTAGAAACCAAGGACAGGTATAGCAAATACATTATTTACGGCAATTTGTGCTGCAGAAAACTGGTTCTAAAATTTTTCACTTTCCTCCAGGTATTCCTTCTACCTCCAGGCACTACCACTTCTCAATTTTATTTCAAAAGAAAAAAGTTCTTATCCTTTGTACCATGTTCCCATTGAAAGGTAGGGGTCCTGACCTCCTACTGTTTATTTACTGTGAAATTAGAGCCAGTGTTCTGAGCCCATGTGCACCCTGGCAACTGCTTACAAAGGGTGATTCCTGACTGTGAGAATGTACGTCTTCACAAGAACGATAGCTGTTTATGGAGTTTAAAATAAGCCCACCTGTTTGTCGTGTCCCCTCAGCATGGACCCTTGATCCAGATGCTTCACGGATCTCTGGAGTAGCTGTGTGTGTGTGAGAGAGACTCGGCTGTATTGATTGATTTATTTGTAGAGACAGTTTCCCGCTATGTTGCCAGGTTGGTCTTGAACTCCTGGCCTCAAGCAGTCCTTTGGCTTCAGCCTCCCAAAGTGCTGGGATTACAGGCATGAGCCACATGAGTAGGCTTTGGATGCAACAGCTCCTCTTGGGTTTGACACGTAAAAACGGAGCTGCATAACATGTATAGTGGGTGTTTGCTTAGTGGCTCAGCATACGCCAAAACACTATGCGCAGTGGAGACAACAGGAGCTGGAGCTAATAGGCTCGGAATTCTAGCTCTGCTATTTGCCATGTGACACTGGGTGACGCACATCTCTGAACCTCAGCTTCTTTCTTTGTGGAGATAGTTATATCTACTTTGCAAGTCGTGATTATGCGGAGACATTAATCACATATCACGCAAACTGTGGTTGTCACGCTCTGTTATATCCATTTTGCAAGAATCCTTTATAAAGCACTTAATATATGAGTGCCAATAGCAGTAATAACACTATGCAGAAGAAATGAAGAACAATAATAAATAATAAACTCATGAATATTCAGTGTCAGGAGCAAGAGACGGTGTGTTTACAAAAGAAAAAGTAGCACCAGCCTTGGGCAGGTCACGTAAGCTTGCTTATCTCAGCTGCCTCCCCAGGCGGAAGCTGGCTCCCGTATTGTAAGGACCAGAGCATAAACATGAGAAACCTGTGCAAACTAAAGCACCCTCCAAGACACGCTGCAGAGCCCGTCCTCTCCACGCCTCTGTACTGTTCCTTACGTTTCTGCTTTTCAATACCCACCTTCTTCAGCGAGGAATCATATCACATGCACTTGCAGTGATGCCATCAGGCACTTACAATGTATATTAAATCATCCCAGAGGCCGGGCATGGTGACGCATGCCTATAAATCCCAGCACCTGGGTAGGCCGAGGTGGGCAGATCACTTGAGGTCAGGAGTTCAAGACCAGCCTGGCCAACATGGTAAAACCCCGTCTCTACTAAAAATACAAAAATTAGCCAGGCATGATGGTGCATGCCTATAATCCCAGCTACTCAGGAGGCTGAGGCAGAAGAATCACTTGAACCCAGGAGGCGGAGGTTACAGTGAGCGGAGATCGTGCCACTGCACTCCAGCCTGGGTGTCAGAGTGAGTCCCTGTCTCAAAAAAGGAAAGAAAGAAAAAGAAAAGAAATCAGCCCAGAAAGCCATGGTCATAAAAATACTTGCCAGAATCCCATAATAAATTTTACTTACGTTTCAAGTTCATTTGCTGAGACAGAAACATTTGTTTCTCCTATTTAGCAAGAAGAAACCTGCATGTTTAGTGTGTGTTAGCACATGTGCATGTGTTTACAGATCATTTGTATAGGTCCCCACCCCATAATTTGAGTGGATTTGTATCATTTTCTTTTTGTTTACCATTGTGATCTCTGTGCCTTTACCACATAATTGCCAATTTGCTATGGACAAGAGCCGATCCGGTTACAACCTGGCAAATCTTATCCAAATTTAAGAAAATGACTCTGTAACTTTAGTCTTGTTGCTATTGAGAGTCAAATGATGGAGCTTATCTTCATTGCCCTTTTCTTTCGGGTAGCATTTAAGTCAACTTTTTTGTTTAAGTCAGCTTTTAGGTTTGAAGAATAAACTCATTAGCAAAACCCTTAGAATAATCCAAAGTAATAGATGATATCTTGCCACCAGTTTTGTTTTATGTGGATGGTTCACACATTTCCCCTCTATCCAAAAGTACAGTAGAAAGATGAAAAATATTTCAGCCACCTTTCTTGTCACACAGGGCAACAGGATGCCTTAAAAATATATCATATGGTATCTGGCAGGGTGGCACACATCTTTAATCCCCGCACTTTGCGAGGCTGAGGTGGGCAGATCACCTGATGTCAGGAGTTCGAGACCAGCCTGGCCAAAATGGTGAAACCCTGTCTCTACTAAAAATACAAAAAAATTAGCCAGGCATGGTGGTGCATGCCTGTAGTCCGGCTACTCCAGGGAGAATTCAAGAGAATTGCTTGAACCCAGGAGGCGGAGGTTGCAGTGAGCTGAGATTGCACTATGGCATTTCAGCCTGGACGACAGAGCAAGACTCCATCTCAAAGTAAAAAACAAAAAAAAACCCACATTCATTTCATTTTAGGGTCAGACTTTCTGTGTTTAGGTCCCATCTCTCCTACCAGACATGCGTCTTAGTAAAGTTACTTGGCATAGTTATTTAAACTAGTCCAACTAGTTGAATTATATAACTAGATAGTAGGCTCTTACAGAATGCTGCCATGTTTTTATACTTACGAATGTATTTTTCAGCTTTTATGCGATTATTTCTTAAGAAAGCCAGCAGGGACAAAAGCAAAAAAGATACTTCTTTGACCTTAAGACAGAAAAAGATGTGAAAACATGGAGATGTGTATTTTCAGAATTCTGTACCCATCACTCTATCATTTAAGATTTTAATGGACTTCAAGGTGCTAATAGAGATTTTGAAATTTCTCTGGACCTGGTTCTCAACTCCAAGCTGAACAAGGACCACAGGCACCCAGGTGTAGGTATTTTGTAAGCCACAGCTTGAGATGGTCGCACCTGGTTATGCTCTGTAAGGAACTAAGAAGGCAGGACCACACGAACCTATGAAAAGTTAGCACTGGATGGCCTTCTTTTTAGACACGCTCCACTGAAGTCCTTTTAGCCTATATGTGAAGGAACCAAGGCCCAACAAATTTAGGTGACTGTGTCAGTCATTGGCAGAATCATGTGTGGAGCCTGGGTCTGCCGACTTCCAGGAGAGGGCTGTCTCCTGAATCATTCCAGCATTCGTAGAGCAATGAATGGGATAACTGCATAACGTGGTTCTTCCTGCTCTGTTGGAAGAAGGCATGGCATTTCAGAGCACAGAAATTCATCAGACATTGAAACATTTGCTGTTGTATTGACACCACCTTTTCTTTAGGAATGATCTTGGAAAAAAACTAGGAAAAATTATTCCATTGACCAGTGATGACCAGTTATTGTTCCTTTTGTCAACAGGCAAGATGATGATGAATGAAGTCCTGGCAGCTTCCTGTGTCTCAGGCCTTGTAGAAATAAATGAGACAGACGTGCTTCAAAGTTCTAATGTCCATCACATCGGATCTTGTTTAAGGAAGCGTTAAAAGGAACCCGCCGTTCCCTATTGAGAAGGCTCTGTGCTCTCAGGCATTGTTTCTGATTGAATCCAGAGGTTGCAAGCATGCCTCCCTGTATTACCTGTTGGAGCAGGTTTAATTTTATAAATTTTAAACACAAACTCTATGAGTTTCTAGTTCATAATCGTTCTTTTTTGGGATCCACTCAGATGAACAGTATTGCATCTGTAAGAGATACCCACTTCCACAGGACCAGATTTGATTGGAATACCAGTGGCAACAAACTCCATCTGTAGCATCATCCCATACCGGTGATGGAAAGGACAGATGGCAAGGAAACCCTTTGGGGGAAAAAAAAGTCATATTGTGTTGGACCTACAGATTACTAGGACCATAGCTTTAGGGAACCAAGGCTTTTTTCTTGAACACAATCTCTGTAGACTGTGTAGTTCTTGATTGGTGGCTTTAATCCATTATCATTAGGTATCCCCTTGAACATTCTCAAACACTGAAAGTCTTAAGCTTTCATTAAAAAAGAAAAAGTAAATGCAGCTTTCAGAAAATCCAGGGTTCCGTACAGTCTTCTGAGTGTTTCACTTCAGCCTTGCTGTCCTGTTGTTACAAACAGCAGGTACCTGGGTGGTAGACAAGAAGCCTTGTGGGATAGTAAGGAAACGAGGATGAACAAACATATCACGTCATATCCTAAACATACTTTATAAGTACATTTCTTCTTAGCTTCTTATTCAGGCAGAGATGATAAAAGTTTGCTGCAAGTATCCAGAAATTGTGTTTTGGAAATTATCAGTGTTCACCATACCTGCAGGGAAGAAAAAAATGACAAAAACTCAAATATGAATACCCTTTACACCCAAAAGAATATTTTGGTCATTCTTTTATTTGTTTTGGCTCTGTCAAAAATTAAAGTGCTTGGAATGCTGTAGTCTGTGGTCTCTTGAAATTTAATCAATGAGAACCTGACATTTTCACAGTATGCTGTCACTTTGGACATTCATAATAAAAATGGAAATTCATTTTGGTTGTTAATCATTTGTTTTGCTGTGTAGCTTAGTGCATCTTTTGCGGTCTGTCTGTGCCTAGTAACCAAGCAATTTGTATGTCTAGTGATGTAGAGATACATTCATAGATCAAGCCTTTCACTGTTTTTTTCTATATTTGAACAACCACTCTATTTATTGAAAGGCCAAGAGATTTTTGAATGCCAAGGTCTTTTTGAATATGCATTCTATGACAAGGATTAAAATTAATTCCTGAGGATTATACCTAAGCTTTCTTGAGTTTCTCCTTACAACAGATTTTCCATTAAATTGATTATAATTATATTTTCTGTTAAGTAGTAAGCAGAAAACTAGAGAATGCTATAGGTAATATAGTGGCAATTACAGGGTTTTCAATAGGATCTTTTTTGTTTGACTCTCTGCCCAGTAGTGTTGGAGTATTGTTTTATGTATTCCATCATATTGCAATAATAAAACATCTCCAAAGAAATAGACATGTGAATCTATGTAAAAAAACTTAGGTCTTGCTTGGCATTTCTACCAAATTTGATATGGCAATGAGAAAAAATCCCTTTCCTTCTGTTCTTTTGTAACTAAACCTACAATTGGCAAACATCCATCTAGCTCCCACTTCCCACCCCCCCCAAGCCCCCACCCCCCACGAAGGAAGAGGATGGATTTGTCACTAACCTCACCATTCTAGTGCACATGTGAGCAAATAATTTGGGAAGTTAAACTGGGGAAAAAAAAAGTTTCTGAGGTGCTTTTCAATGGATAGGGTGAAAGGAGAAACAGAATAGCAAATGAAGTTAAAAATAGAATCATTCCTTCAGTGCTGGGTGCATATGCCATCAGCACTTAGCTGGAGGTGTTTTCCAATGATCAGGTGCACATGAAGGCCCATCTGTTGGAAGAGTAATCTTTTTAAAATCCCGAGGCAGCATAATAGGGGCAGAGGTTGCTGGTTTTGTTCCCTGGATGAATTCCCTTTTCAGATGCTCCTATTCCCCTCGGCCTGCGCATCTGGACAGGCTCTCTGTGTGAATCGGCATGAATATTGAACAGCCCACCCTCCATCCCTGCTTCAGTCCATGGCAAAGGAAAGCTTTCACAAGTCACAGTTCTCCAGGGACTTGAAGCATTTTGAGCTGGTCTTTAAAACAGTATTAAGTGACTTTGACAAACTGAAGCTATTTGGTATTTGCAAGGTTAGAAAGAATCCCCCAGGGGATTGTTTGGCTTTGTGAGTAAATGCTGGCCTCTCACTTGAATTCCAATACAGAGATCTCATTCAAATGAGCTGGGTGTCTTATGCAATTTCTTTGTGGTTAATAAATTCCTCATAGAGGGGGAAAAATCTATTTCAGAATGGCCTCCACAAAGGAATTACACATAGATGATTACTTTTATCCATAGATGATTACTTTTATGCACAGATAATTACTTTTATCATTTGCATTTTAAATGACTTAAAAATATAAGCAGTTAAGAACATTGTGAAGTTTGATGCTTCAGAAGAAAACCTCCTTTCATTCATTAATAGTGATTTCCCCAAAGCCACTATTTCTGCGTCTATGTATGAATATTGAAGAACATTCCAGACTGTGGTGGTGCCATCAAATCCAACCATTTTTATGGCTGAGCTTTCTCTTGGAGGACTCTAAAGATTACAGAGAGAGGCAGCCTCGCACAGTGTTTAGATTGGCTCCTAGTTACTGCTTTATAGATGTTTACTGTACCTTATAGTATCTGTGAAAAATACTATATTTACTTCTTTTATTTCTCCTGAAGCACCCATCTCTTTCAAAACTTTTTTTTTATTGTAATAGAAAAACATTCTACCTGTAAGGAAATAAAATGATGCTCATTTTCATCCATTCTTACATTATTACAAAACTAAATCATTTCTCAATCCTGTAAGATACAAATAAATTGCCTATGATTTAGATGATTTAGGAAAAATGATTGTTAACTAGAAAAAATATACATGCATTTTTAATCCGAACTTTTAAAAATATAAGTTCAAGTACTGCACTCAGATATATTTTCTAAAAAGATATCATTCATAAAATTAATGCAAATTTTAAAATCTACTGAAGGATCCGTAGTGCTAGAAATAAATGTGGCTTTCAGATGGCCGTGACTCTCAGCTTGTACAACTGGAAAGAGCCTGAATATGCTTCTTTTTAATTTTGCCCACTTGATCATGGGATGGGTAGAATATTATTGAGTGGAAGCAATTGCTATTCCAAAGATTTTTTGCAAAGCTTTATGAAGTCTGTGACAAATATTATTCTGTATTTTAAAGGACCCTGCGTGGAGAGTTGCACTGATACTTAAAAGCTCCCACACACGGTGTCACACAGGCCAAGAACCACAGCAGTCAGTCATGGAACAGGGACCTCTCTGCTTCTTACTGCATTATTCCCATCCTTTCATTATGACAAAAAAAAAAAAGACTTCAAGGAAAAGGAAGTAACTTTTGCCAGAATGTCCATGCAATCAAGGACTTTCTTTTCCCTATGTAATGTGAGTGCAGAAATGTCCATGTAATAGAGGGCTTTCTTTCCCTTTTTTTTTTTTTTGAGACAAAGTTTCACTCTGTTGCCCAGACTGGAGTGCAGTGGCGCAATCTCGGCCTCCTGGGTTCAAGCTATTTTCCTGCCTCAGCCTCCCAAGTAGCTGGGATTACAGGTGCCCACCACCACGCCCGGCTAATTATTGTATTTTTATTAAAGACTGAGTTTCACCATGTTGGCCGGGCTAGTCTTGAACTCCTGACCTCAGGTGATCCACCCACCTTGGCCTCCCAAAGTGCTGGGATTACAGGCGTGAGCCGCTGTGCCTGGCCCAAGGGCTTTTTTTTTTTCCTGTGTAATGTGAGTGCACTCATAAGCGCATACATCGTGAGACTGGAGGCCATAAGCAGAGTGACCAGAATCCTCTTAGGCCACACAAACACAAAAGTCTCAAAGAGAAGGCCTGGCCAGGGACTGCCAGGAGAGCTCGGGGACCAAGAGGCCAGCTCTGGGTTCTGCAACAAGGGCTGGGGCTCTGGTGGCCCAAAAAGTGATTCCCAGGTTCTCACCTCATGTACAGCAGGCCTGGCCACAACTGAAGCCCCCGCCTTCTTCATACTGACTCCAGACCCTGTGCTTGTTTTTTTTTTTTTAATTAGAATCTTGCAAATTTTTCTCTAAATACCAATATTCCTTCATTCATCCAACACATATATATCTAGTGCTTACTAAATACCCAGTACTGTGCTTGAGATCAGAGATGGAACTGTGAATTAAAATTATGCTTGAGCACGTCATTAGAATGTGCATGTTCCACAGGGATACGGGTGTGTATTACATCTTAAACACAAGAGGAATGCAAAAGACGCTCACAGAGGCAGATGCAAATCAGTAGTTTCACTAAAAATGACTTGTTCTTTGTTAGCTCAGCTTTCCAATATGGAAAACAGAAAACAGTTCTTACAGTTTAGTCTTTCGCTGTTTCTTAGCCAATAACACATTTATAGTTTTATTTGGATTTGAAACCTCTATTGACTTATGCTACTGAACTCTTTTCTAAACCCTGAAAGACTAGCAAGGATGCAGGTCTCACCATCCGTGAGAGCTGCTGTTGAATTCAACAGAGAAGTGACCCTTTTCACCTGTAAATGAGGGTGGGGGAACTCAAAATACTTTCAAGCACAAGGACTTTGGCTTTATAACGTTTGAAAAATTACAGGCAGAATACAGGAAACTATTTCTACTATCAAACCAAAAGAATTCAGAGTTTCTCAAGAGATCTCGCTTATTTAAATAAAAAAAAAAAAAGAATGTATTTCATGGAATAAGGATAGACTCTGGCAAGAGAGTGGGATAGAATCGATAGGAAGTTATTATTTTCTGAAGTGGGTTTGATTTTCCTGGGGCCTTCTTAGCAGTCCACAGAAACAAGGCTGGTTTTCCAGATCCCCATCACAATTAACAGTGGCATTGATTGGATGTTTTTAGTCTAGTTGTATCTGACTTAGATGTTACCATTAAATACAAAAGAGGAAACTGAAACCAAGAGATCATCAGTGAATTGTAGATTTAATTCAGCATTAGCTCCTGTGTTTTTCTCAGGCAGAAGGATACATCAGATGTGAGCACAGGAATTTAACTAACTGGGATATAAGACTTAACATAGGTTTCCTTTGGAAATCCAAACCTTTCTATCCAATGGTGAAGACTATAGAAAATACATGTTGCTTAAAGCAAATTATTAACTCGAGTAAGTACAAGCGTGACCACCACCAAATCATTTGCTAATTATTGTGTCTTGGACTTCAGCCAAGAAATAAGCAATGCTGTGCCTTCCATTCCACTAAAGTCCTACTTACATTCCAAGTAAAAGTAATAATTCCTCAGCGTGCTCAACCAGACCATCAAAATCTCCAAGCTGAGGATCCCCGAGATAATACAGCAACAGACTATGTTCTAGCATAGTTGGGGCTTGAGGTTTTTCCAATGGAACTCCAGTTTTTCAGAAATTTGATTTTTTTTTTTTAATGCACTAACATAATGCTCTACTGGGTATAATCCTAACAGTCTTTGCTGTTGCAAAGGCCATCAGGACCTTGAGGTGCTCCAGGTCTGGGTTCATGCCTGTGGGGTTCACCATGCTGGACCTGGGGCAGCAGCAGCACCAGGCACAGAGCTCAGTCCATAGAGCACCAGCTTCTGACATAAATCAACATTAATGACAGTCACTCTCCTCCCAAGGGTAGAGCAAAAAGCAAACCTACTTAATAGAGCAGATGTTCTTAGCGTATTTTAGCTCATCCCTTAAACAGTCACGAAACACCAGCATCCCATTGGATTTGTCTATGCTTACATCAGGGAAGTTTCTTCTCTTACCAAATTTCTTCCATCACCCCAGTAAAGAAAACACATTGCTTCACTCAGGTGTGTCTCCTCTGCTCCTCTTAGCTCAGTCTTCAGCTCGCTTCTTTTTTCATTCCTTCCCCTTGGTTTCCACTTGGATGATTTGGTAAATGTGTACAGCTGAAGATGCTTGCCGTCGCTTCCATGGTGGGTTCCAAACTTGTCTGCATATTAGAATCACCCGGGAAGCTTCAGCAATCCTGAATCCTCTGTCCCTTCCGCAAAGATTATGATTGCTAGTGTGTGCCCTGGGCATTGGGAGTTTTAGAGGCTCTCCAGGTGGATTCTAACAGGCAGACAAGTTTGGGAATCCCTGGGCTAGAGGGAAGAAAGGAAAGGTTTCTAAGACCTGGGGCTCTTGTGAGTTGTGTGATCTGGAGCAAGTCATTTAACCTCGCCCAGGCTTGGCTTCTCTGTCTGTATGATGAAGATAGTTGTACCAGCAGTTTTCCCATCTGCATAATGAAAATCATGTTTACATTAGGTGGTTACTAATAGCGCATGTCATGGGTTGGCACAGGGTGGGCACTCGGGAAATGATAGCCATCCTCTATCCCTAAGGTAAAATAAAGACAAGGAAACACTGCAGATGATTAAGTGAGGTCAGCTTAATGGAAATGAAAACAAGTAGGTGACAGCCAGGCTCACTGTCACATGGGATGTGTTTTTTTTTCCCTCAGACAATTGAATTGTTCATCTATTTCTAGCTTGTTGGAAAGAATGATACCACCTTACACTCAGAGATAAGGCTATTGTGTTCATCTGTTTTTCCAGGGTGGGGTGGGTCTGCCCAGGGCTTTGTGAATAGGATCCGCCTGGTAGGTAAATCCGAGGCGTATTGGGAAGTGGACTCTTTGACAAAGCCTGATTGACTTCATGAGTCTCCAGGCACACGGCTGATCGCACTTCATTGGGGTGAATGTGACTTCAATATGCAGTCTTGGGGAAGGATAGAAGGTCTATCTCATTTTATCCTAGGTGAGTGGTCTTTTACGGTGGCATAATAAGGGGAGGTTGGTGGTGTGTGAGCATCACAGAAAGAATGTCAGAGCTGAAAGGAACTCACACCATCACCTGAGCCCCAGGAGTTCTTAACAGTGAACACTCAGACTATATGCAACCCCTCTGACATATTTATTTTAGTTTTATTTATTTATTTAATTTTTGAGACAGAGTCTTGCTCTGTCACCAGGCTGGAGTGCAGTGGCACAATCTCGGCTCACTGCAACCTCCACCTCCTGGGTTCAAGCGATTCTCCTACCTCAGCCTCCCAAGTAGCTGGGATTACAGGTGCACGCCACCACACCCAGTTAATCTTTGCATTTTTAGTAGAGACGGGGTTTCACCATGTTGTCCAGGATGGTCTCAATCTCTTGACCTCATGATCCACCTGCCTCGGCCTCCCAAAATGCTGGGATTACGGGCGTGAGCCACCACACCTGGTCTGACATATTTAAAATTTTCTTTGATGAGGGCCATGATGTCTCATTTGATTCAAGAAGTGCTTGCTAGCTTTCCAATACCAAATAATCCATTTTATGAATAAGGAACAAAGTCAAAGGAAACTGTCCAAAGCCACATGGGCAGTTAGGAGCAAAGCAGGAGTAGAATTCAGGGGACCACACTTTTCCCCAACCTTCACTCCCCCAGTTTTATAGTGAGTCTTAAGCATTAACTGTGGCAAGGGACTGTTTAAGCCACAGATTCAACTACTCACTGGATAATCACAGTCCCAAGCAGATGGCATGCTACCAAATGAGGTTCCATTTTTCTTTACCTAAGGACATTATGTCATTACTGAAGGTACTAGGAAGAAGGCAGAACTTCTGTCGCTATTGGAAATTCTCATTATTTTAAACTACAGTGAAAAATCAGTCAGGATTGCGGGGCTAACAGAAATCTGGACAGACATAAAGGAATTTAAACCACAAGTGCAGGCCGGGCGAGGTGGCTCACACCTATAATCCCAGCACTTTGGGGGGCCAAGGCAGGCAGATCAGCTGAGGTCAAGAGTTCGAGACCAGCCTGACCAACATGGAGAAAGAAACCCTGTCTCTGCTAAAAATACAAAATTAGCTGGGCATGGTGGCTCATGCCTGTGATCTGAGCTGCTCGGGAGGCTGAGGCAGAGACTTGCTCGAAGCCAGGAGTCAGAGGTTGTGGTGAGCCGAGAGTGTGCCATTGCACTCCAGCCTGAGCAACAAGAGTGAAACTCTATCTAAAAAAATAAAAAATAAAAAAAATCCCCCAAACAAGCAAACAAACAAAAAACCACGACTGCAAAATAGGCAAAGGCCTAAAGAAGAACAAAGATAGTTTGTATTTCCTTTTTCTTTCTTTCTTTACTGTAATTTTCATGTAGGCTCGAGAGGTACGTAAAGTTTTGGCAGAATGAAGGAAATTTACAACCATCCACAGGACTATTAAATCCTGAGCTCTTGTTCAAGATTTTGGGGATCCATGGTATTTTATTTTGCATTCATTTAAAACGTGTCAATTTATTTAATAGATCACAGCTAATTTGTGCCAGACATTGTCTAACAGCAGACATACAACCACGTGCTAAACCTTTGTTTTGTACAAAACCTTTCCTAGAGGTTTTCATCTCGTGGGAAGAGAAGGACAGTGACATTCATGTAATATTTTGGTTGAGTTTGAGTGCCATAAAGAACAGAGCAGGCCAGGGAGGATGAAATTGGCAACAGTGGGGAGGCTGTGGCTAATATTTCACATGTGATGGTCAGGGAAGACCTCACTGGGGAGGTCTGTTTGTGTAGAGAGCAGAAGGATGTAGGAAGGAAGCCATGATTGATCACTGAAGAAATAAAAGGGAATATGAGTTGAATCTGCTGTCCGGCACAACCAGGTCAGTTTCAGTGGTTTCTGGTATACTGGTTTTCTTTCTCATTGCCCCAAAAACATTTTTTTTTTTTGAGACAGAGTTTTGCTCTTGTTGCCCAGCCTGGAGTGCAATGGCGCGATCTCAGCTCACTGCAACCTCCGACTCCCAGATTCAAGCGATTCTCCTGACTTAGGAGGGTGCCTGTAATCTCAGCTACCCAGGAGGCTTCCTGAGTAGCAGAGATTACAGGCACCCACCACCACTCCTGGCTATTTTTTTTTTTTTATTTTTTATTTTTAGTAGAGATGGGATTTTACCATGTTGGTCAGGCTGGTCTCAAACTCCTGACCTCAGGTAATCTGCCCCCATCGGCCTCCCAGTGTGCTGGGATTACAGGTATGCTCAGCCCCAAGAACATTTTAAAGACCACTTAGCGTTCAGCTTTGCAAGGAGGCTGTGCTGAGTTGGTGGGATCAGCACTATTGTGAGTCCCATGCATTGCTGGGAAGGCTGGTGCTAACTGGGGGTCTGTAAGATAAGCAGGAAGAGGACTGGCTTTGGAGTCATCCGCATGTGGGTCTCACGTCCGCCTCTCCCATCATGAGCTCTGTGACCATGACATGTTGTTTTAGTTTTTTCAGATGGAGTCTGGCTCTGTCACTCAGGTTGGAGTGCAGTGGTGCCATCTCGGCTCACTGCAACCTCCACCTCCCAGGTGCAAGTGATTCTGTGCCTCAATCTCCCTAGTAGCTGGGACTACAGGTGCCCACAACCACGTCCAGCTAATTTTTGCATTTTTAGTTTATATGTGGTCTCACCATGTGGTCAAGGCTGGTCTCGAACTTCTGAGTTCAGATGATCCACCCACCTCGGCCTCCCAAGGGATGACAGGCTTGAGCCACTGTGCCTGGCCGGCATGTTATGTTAATTCTTTTCACATCTCTAAAATGAAGAGAATGATAACTCCTCCCTCACAGGGTTGTTGGGAGAATTATATAGATGGATACGTTTGAAGTCTCAGCTCATTGCCCGTGACAAAAGGCGTCTTCAATAAATGTCAATATTTATTAATTGCAGCGGCAGCAGGAACAGTGCAGTGAGGGTGTGGCTCAAAGGTGTGTCCAGCTCGTCGGTTTTTGTCAGAACTCACTCACTTCCCGCAGTCCGTCTATGGCCAGTTGAGAGTCCACATGGTGGTACTTGTCAGGACAAAAGATGAGTTTGGTCTTTGTATGCTGTACAGTGCTCTTTACATGTGGTAAGGGATAGAGGAGCATTTCATGGAGAAGTGAATTATTGGCTAAAATTCATCTGGGAAAGAGCCACAGTGGAGAAAGTTTTCCAGTAGAGAAAAATGTCTTATTAAAGTCTCAGGAAATGAATTGCTTTTTGTTTAATGTTTCCCTAAAGTTCTTTTTTTTTTTGAGACGGAGTTTTGCTCTTGTCGCCCAGGCTGGAGTGCAGTGGTGTGATTTTGGTTCACGGCAACCTCTGCCTCCTGGGTTCAAGTGATTCTTGTGCCTTAGTCTCCTGAGTAGCATGGACCACAATGCCTGGCTAATTTTGAATTTTTTTAGTAGAGATGGGTTTTCACCGTTGGTCATGCTGGTGTCAAACTCCTGAGCTCAAGTGATCCGCATGCCTCAGCCTCTCAAAGTACTGGTGTTACAGGCATGAGCCACTGTGTCTGGCCTCCCTAAAGATTTTTAATCATTGTTTTCAAATTCCATTTTTACAGTAATGAGAGTTGCATTAAAACGAAACACGGTGGCTCATGCCTGTAATCCTAGCACTTTGAGAGGCCGAGGTGAGTGGATCACTTCAGCCCAGGAGTTCGAGACCAGCCTGGGCAACATGGTAAAACCCCGTCGGTACAAAAAATGCAAAAACTAGTCAGCTGTGCTGGTGGATGCCTATAATCCTAGCTACTCAGGAGGCTGAAGTAGGAAGATCCTGAGCCTAGGAGGTCGAGGCTGTGGTGAGCACTGATTGTGCCACTGCACTCCAGCCTGGGTGACAGAGTGAAACCCTTTCTCAAAAAAAAAAAAAAAAAAAAAAAAAAGAGAATGAAAGAAAAGAAAAATAAAGTAAAATTTTTTTTACAAAGAGTAAGAATCAGCAATAGTCCATTTTTTTTATAGTAGCTTTGAATTTCAGAGGTAAAATGTGCCTAGCATGTGGTCCCTAATATATGTATATATTTTGAGACAGGGTCTCACTCTGTTGCATGAGCCTGGGTGCCGTGCCATGGTGCAATCACAGCTCACCATAGGCTTGACTTCCTGGACTCAAGGAATCCTCCTGCCTCAGTCTCCTGAGTCAGAGGAATTGCTTGAAGCCAGGAATTTGAGACCAACCTGGACGAAAAGCAGGACCTCATGTCTACAAAAAATATAAAAAATTTAGCTGGGCCTTATGTTTAACCAAAATATACCTTGTGGCAGATTCACAGAGGCAGGTGACAAACTGCCTCCTCCTAAAATGACAACTAGAGTTAATTAAGTTACCGAGGCTTAGTTTTAATAATTTCCACTTACATATAAGGAACTTTTGAAAAAAGTTTATTTATTTATTTATTTTTTGAGACAGGGTCTCCCTCTGTCACCCAGGCTGGAGTGTAGTGGCACAAACACAGCTTACTACTGCCTTGACCTCCTGGCCTCCAGCAAGGACCTCCCACCTCAGCCTCCCAAGTAATGGGGACTACAGGTGTGCACCACCACGGCCCATTCCTTTTTTTATTTTTTGTAGAGACAGAGTCTTACTTTGTTGCCCAGACTGGACTTGAACTCCTCGGCTGAAACCATCCTCCTGCTTCGGCCTCCCAAAGTGCTAGGATTACAGGCGTGAGCCACATACAAAGAACTTTGAGATGCTGAAATGAAAAGTGGTGTGGGAGTTCCAAGTACCTTGTTAGGATTTTAAAAGCCCCAGAAGATATTGGCCTTAAGGGGACGGAAGCTGCCTAGCATTAAAAGGACCCCTGGTTTGAAGCAGGGTGGGGAGGAGACCCTGATTTCCCAGACGTGAGGCCCAGTGTGCCTGTCGAGGACACCTGCGGGGAACCTGAGGGACTGCTTCGAGCCACTGCCTGAATGTCTCAAGATCGTGCCAGTGAAAAGGTGTCATTCAAACCAGATCCATTTCTGGCATTTGTCACCAGGACTGTGATGAGTCTTGAACTGATGGTTAGGGAACTAATGCTTATTTTAGAGCCAGCCATTGGAATGTTGGCACAAAGCGTGCAGCAGAGGCAGCGTTCTGCACTTTTGCCGTTTCTGCAGCGGGCTTCCATTTCTCAGCATGGGCGGCTGTCAGGAGGCTGAGGCACTAGGCGTCGGTTTGCATCTGGGGAGCTCTTCTTACCCAGGGAAGCCCCGATCTTTCCTCTCCTTTCACGGAACAAACACTCCTTGTAAATTAGGGATCCCGGAAGAACACGGGGATTTCTAATCCTTAGAGGATGCTGAAAAACTTGCTTTGAGTCAATATAAAAGTTTTGTTTTTTGCTGATTTACATTTCACATTTCCTGTTGTATCTGCCCATCCTAGTGCAGAGAAATGTTTGGCAAGTGGGACGAGAGAAGGGGAAATAGATGGGGCCCACACACCTGGGAGTAATCAGATCAGCTGTGTCCGAAGCTCCTCCTTCACGTGGGCCGGGCTGCCTGCACTAGCTTGCTGACAACTTTAGCTTAGGGATCTCCCCATCTTTAGAGAATCTACCTGCTTGTGTGGGGAAAATGGTGTGGTTGTCACATCAGACCTGAAGAAAGATGCATGCTAATTTAATGGAATTAAATCATTTTTATTTTTATGGAAGTCATCACTCACCCAAAACCCAGGCCAAGCCCTTCCCTCTGTCCTTATCAACAGTCTGGGCATGGCCAGCATGACTTACGAAATTCACAGGGTCCCTGGCTCAGGGAGCTGCCTGATCCCTCAGAAGACCTTAATAAAATGCAGATGGCCTTGACTCATGTATAAAATGTGCCCACAAAAACAGAATGAAAGTTCTTGGGTTAAATGGCAGGTGACTGGTCCATGAAACATTTCCTCATCCCCTCCCTATTGGGGAAGAGAACAGGGAAAGTAACTGGTGACTGGGGGACATGGGACCCCTTGGGGGTAACTGACCTCAACAGAGACCAGCCTTCTGCAAAAGTAGGCTTGGGATGGAGGGTACCAGGACTGGGGCTTTGCTGTGAAAGGAGGCACCATGTCTCCTCTCCCCTTCATGCGTACCCAGCTAGCAGCATAAACACAGAAAAAGAATAGCTCTTATTCCTTTTAGATACGAATAGCATTTTAGATCCATTTCCTCACTCCTCAAAACAGATCTAAGAAGGGTTCTCTCTCATAGGCTGGTGGACTTTAGAAAGGAAGGGAAACTTGTCCAGTGTCTCAGCTAGTGGAAGTACTGGGGCTGAGCCCCGTGCCTGTGCACCTGCAGACTTTCCAGCCTGGGATCACCCAGACAGAACCTGAGGGAAGGAAAGGTCAACAGGTGGAAGCATGAGTATCCAAGGCTCAGAGCAGAATAGGCCAGGAGCCGGGTGAAGGGTGCAGGGCCTTCATGTGCTGGAGGAAGGTCCCAGCAGAGACTAACCCTCTTCCTCTTCTGAGATGCTGGGTATCTGGGTAGTCTGGAAGAGGAAATGATGAATGAGTTGTTGATAACAAAAAATGGTCACACCCTGAGAATCTCAGACGCCCTTTCTCATTTTGGGCTGCATCTTGAAGCTGCCTTTACTAGACAGAAATGTAGCCCAGGAATTCTACCTTGGGTTCCCGGTGCTACAGTTCCTCAGGGAGGTGAGGGGGAATTGGGGACCAGACCACAGGTCTCTGTAGGATCTCCTCTGGCAGGAAGGCCATTGGTGGGAATGTTTCCACTAAAACCGAGAGCAGAACAGTTGAGAGTTGAATGAGGTGGGTGGGAAGAAGGGGCAGGACAAACTCCAAGTACCAGGCGGGTCACTAATTCAACCTTCAACAAATACTGATGGAGGCACTGGAATACAGATCATGGTCAAGCACAGACTATTACTCAGGAGACATATGTTCTAATGCATGAGCAACATGCATGTTATAGGCGATAAGTGGGAGCTGCTCTTCTGTTTGTATATCCTAATAGAGAAAGTGACCAAGAAATGGAGAAAATAAGTCGGGGCACAGTGGCTTATGCTGGTAAATCCCAGCACTTTGGGATATCGCGGCCGGTGGATTGCTTGAGGCCAGGAGTTCGAGACCAGCCTGAGCAACATAGCAAAACCTTGTCTCTATGAAAATTTTGTTTCAAAAAATTAGCTGAGCATGGTGGTGCATGCCTGTAGTCCCAGCTACTCAGGAGGCTGAGGCAGGAGGATCGCCAGAGCCTGGGAAGTGGACATTGCAGTGAACATAGATTGTATCACTATACTCCAGACTGGGCAACAAAGCAAGACCTGTCTCAAAAAACAAATGATAAAATAATTTCAAGTTTTAGTAAGTGCAAAGATGAAAACAATTAAGAGGCTGAAGGCCTGAGGAATTTTTTTTTTTTTTTTTTTTTTGAGACAGACTCTCACTCTGTCGCCCAGGCTGGAGTGCAATGGCACGATCTCAGCTTACTGCAACCTCTGCCTCCTGGGTTCAGGCAATTCTCCTGCCTCAGCCTCCTGAGTAGCTGGGATTACAGGCATGCACCACCACGCCCAGCTAATTTTGTATTTTTAGTAGCGATGGGGTTTCTCCATGTTGGTCAGGCTGGTCTTAAACTCCTGACCTCAGGTGATCCGCCTGCCTCAGCCTCCCAAAGTGCTGTGATTAGCTCACAGGCGTGAACCACCTCGCCTGGTTGGTTCACCTTTAAAACCGGCTGAGCCACTCTCAGGAGAGGGGCTGGTGGCCTGCTCTGTAGCAAGGACATAGGGGGAGTCTGGATTCCCCACACAGGACAACATCTTGTACCCTCTGGAAGCTTCCACATGTCCCCTAAGCATTCCATGTCGGAAGCGTTACCCAGCACGGAGCTTGCTTCTCCCATGGAAGCCAATGTGATGGCACTAGATGATAAGAAAAGAAAAAGCTTTATTGCCAGTTGACTGGCAAGGGGACAGCAAGCAATGCTCAAGTCTGTTCCCTAATCTGGGGTGGCGCGAGCCTTTGTGGGCTTTCTAACTAGTGCCAGGTGATCTGGGAAGTGGACATTGCAGCGGGTCTACCAGGCTTGTGGTGGGAACAGTCAGGAGGCTAAAGCTTTTCCTTTTGCCCATGGGAAAGTCTGGCTCTGCTTCACAGTAGCAGGGTCCATGTTACGCCTATAATGAACTGGTCTCAGGTTACAGAAGCACTTGGAATGGTCAGTAGGTAAGCCTCAAAGAGGTTTTACAAAGCCACACATCTAAGATGGGGCGGGGGGCGCTTTCTCATATTTTAGAGCAGCAGTTCTTGCTTTTTCCCTACCCAGGTTCCCTTCGCTTCCCTTCCCTCTCCTCCCCTCCCCTCCCCTTTCTTCTTCCCTTTCCTGGGTCACGCTGTTACCCCTTCTTTCCTTTCATGGGTCTCGCTCTGTCATCCAGGCTGGAGTGCAGTGGCCCGATCATAGCTCACTGCAGCTTCAGACTCCTGAGCTCAGGTGATCCTCCCACCTCAGCTGGGACTACAGGTGTGTGCCACCATGCCTGGCTAATTTTTAAATTTTTTTGTAGATACAGGGTCTCCCTATGTTGTCCAGCTAGTCTCGAACTCCTGGCCTCAAGTGATCCTCCCACCTTGACCTCCCAAAGTGTTGGGATTACAGGCCTGAGCCACTGTGCCCAGCCCCCACCCAGTAACTTTTACTTGCAAAGGAGAAAAAGAAATCCCTTGTCCTCTGGGCCCAGGGCATAGCAGAGATTTGTCAAAAGCATGAAATAGCTTGTTTTATCACAAACTTCTGTGTGGCCATAAATCTATGTGTGAATTTCACCCTCTATTCCGACATATAGCTTTGTTTTAATATACAAGTCGTGGTTTGTACTATGTCAAACTACTTAGCTCTCTGACAGCACCTCCTAGGAATGTTTAAATAAAATTGAGGCTAGGGGAGGATGCTTGGGGTTTGTCCCATGGCTCTGTGTGACCTGATGTTCCCCAGCTCACACTTGGGGAAGAAGCATCAGTGGTGGCCCTGAGTTCTCCCAGGGACCCAGCCTGTCCTGCCCAAGGCACAGGGTGCTGGGCAAAGTTGTTTCCGAAATGCCCTGCTGGAACCTCCAGACAATTGACTACCCGATGGGGTTTGACCTCCGAGTCTTTCTCCAGTCTTGCCATTATCTTCATCCTCCCACGTGGGTGCTTCCCCCTTTTGGGTGTTTTCCCAACAGCACCATTGCATCTGTTGGAAACTGAGGTGGTTATCTCTCTGCCTCTTGTTCCTTTGTGTTTCTCCAACATTGTTCAAGTCTTGCAGACTTTCCTGCCAGTTTCCCAGCTTTGTTTGCTATTTCAGTGTTGTGGGCAGACGTGGAGACCTAAGCCCAACACAAAAACAAGCAAACAAAAACAAATAGACTCAGAGCTGAGCAAAGAGGTTTGCAGCAGTATTCCCTCAGGGGCTACAGGTGCAAAGGAGTGAGCCTGACCTCTGTTCGGATGCCAGGCTGCTAGTTAGGGGAAGTTTGGAACAAGATCACCAGTCTCAACAGAACGTTGTCCTTCCAATCTCCAGCACTGAGGCAGAAAGGCAGCCTCACCAGAGCTCAGGGTGGAGAACGGGCATGGGAACTGTGCTGGTAGATTTGGCTGAACCATGAAAATTGGGCAAGTGACTTAATCAGCTCATCCATCCACTGGCCCGGCTGTGCTTCCTTCAAGTATCATATGCACAGCACCTTACATTTGCTGTTGTTTTCAGTTAGCAGGCAACATCCTGAATGGTAGTTACAAAAATACCCAGAAAAAAATATATATTTTTTTAAACTAAAGTTGAAAGAGTGCAATAATCAGGGACACAAGAAGATTTAGTGATCTTTTTTTTTTTTTTTTTTTGACGGCGTTTCATTCTTGTTGCCTAGGCTGGAGTACAGTGGCACCATCTCAGCTCATTGCAACCTCTGCCTCCTGGGTTCAAGCAATTCTCCTGCCTCAGCCTCCTGAGTAGCTAGGATTACAGGCATGTGCCAACACACCTGGCTAATTTTTTATTTTTAGTAGAGATGGGGTTGCACCATGTTGTCCAGGCTGGTCTCGAACTCCTGACCTCAGGTGATCTGCCTGCGTCAGCCTCCCAAAGTGCCGGGATTACAGGCGTGAGCCACTGCACCTGGCTGTGATTTTTTAAAATGATCTCCTGCCCTTCGTTAGTGTCTCATAAGCATAGGTAGCATCAGTAGCACCTGCACTCACCAGGGCTCCCTCTGCACTGGGTCCTGTGCTCAGGTCGATACATGCATTTTATTACTTAATTCTCTTCACAACCCTCTGAAGTAGATTCTCTTATCACTCTAATTTTGCACATGGCTTAAAGGGATTTAAAAACTTCCCCACGCCTGGCATGGTGGTTCATACCCGTAATCCCAGCCCTTTGGGAGGCCTAGGTGGGCGAATCACTTGAGCCCAGGAGTTCGAGACCAACCTGGACAATATGACAGAAACCCCCATCTACAAACAAACAAACAAACAAAAAAAATGAAAAATTAGCCTTGTGTGGTGGTGTGTGCCTGTGGTGCTAGCTACTTGGGAGGCTGAGGTGGGAGGACCACTTGAGCCTGGGAGGTTGAGGCTGCAGTAAACTGTGAATGTGCCGCTGCACTCTCAAAGCAAACAAAAACCTTCCCCAAGATCACACAAACTGGGAAGTGGCAGAATCAGTCTCTAAGCTCCGAGCCTCTGATCAGGAGTCTTTCTCTTAATCACTGTGTGACACGTCCACACCTACCAGCTGTCTCTGGAGAAAGATAAGGAACAATATTTAAAACAAAGAGGCGCGCCAGAATGCTGGAATCACATTATCATTCTGATTCGTAGTGTGTTTCTAGCTTTATATTACTTTACATTTAAGGATTACGTTTAGTGAGGCACTGTGTTTTGTTTTGTTTTTTTGCTTTTGCTATTTTTCTGCTAGAGATTATCTTGGCTTTCAGGAGTTAGAACTTATTTCTAATGAGAAGATATTTACCTGCGTATTTTAGCCACTGTATCTTCTGGATTGATTCATTTTGTTACCTCCCAATGCTGAACAGTTGCCACGAATTCAGACAAAGCATGCAGATTTCAACATTTATATAAAGGCTACCTCAAGAGGGCGCTCCTTGCAAGCCGTAGACTTGTTTAGTTCTCCAAGCCTGGCACTTGATTTTGGAGAATATTTTCAGAGAATGCATTGCAGTACTGCATGAGCACAGAGGATATTCATGCAAGAGCCACAAGGAAACATAACAGAAGTGCAGAAATCTGAGTTTTTAGGATAGAAGGTGTGAAGGTCGAGGGATTTAGATTTTTATAAAGATTACTTAAAGAAAAACCTCTAAATTCTTTTCCTGTATAGAATCATAAAAGAGCTAGAAGAATTGCTTTTCCCTATTTTTAAGGACTTGGTAGGAGTGGGGGTGGGAGAATTCTCAGCTCTTCTAGATAACCAATTACATCATTTGATATATTGATTTTATATCCTGAGGCAGATGGTGTTAGGGTATTTGTTTTTGTTCTTTTAAAAATCATTTTAGTGCTAGGCATGGTGTCTCCTGCCTGTAATCCCAGCACTGTGGGAGGCCGAGGCGGGTGGATCACCTGAGGTCAGGTGTTTGAGACCAACCTGGCCAACATGGTGAAACCCTGTCTCTACTAATGATACAAAAATTATCCGGGATTGGCGGGTGCCTGTAATCCCAGCTACTCGGGAGGCTGAGGTAGGAAAATCACTTGAACCCAGGAGGTGGAGGTTGCAGTGAGCCGAGATTGCACCACTGCACTCCAGCCTGGGTGACAAGAGTGAAACTCTGTCTCCAATAAATAAATATCATATTAACTCTTTAAAAAAAATGCAAAGAGCCATAGCTAAAAGGCAATAGGGAAATAATAATGGAATTCTAAATAATGTTTAGTTAATCCAGATGAAGGTAAGAAAGGAGCAGAGAAATTTAAAAACCAGATGGGACAAACTAAAAATAAATTCAAGCAGCAGACTTAAATGCAATCACATCAATAGTTAACATTAAATATAAATGGACTAAACGGTCCAATTTAAAGACAGAAATTGTTAGACTGCAGAAATAAAAGCCCAAGTGTATGCTACCTTTAAATATAAATACAGATAAGTTGAAAGGAAAAAGGTGGAGTATGTCACACAAACAGTAGCTTTAGAAAGCTGGAATGGCTGGCCAGGTGCAGTGGCTCACACCTGTAATCCCAGCACTTTGGGAGGCCGAGGAGGATGGATCCTTTGAGGTCAGGAGTTTGGGACCAGCTTGGCCAATACGGTGAAACCCCATGTCTACTAAAAATACAAAAACTACCTGGGCGTGTCGCGGGTCTTTAATCCCAGCTACTTGGAAGTCTGAGGGAGGAGAATCGCTTGAACCCAGGAGGCGGAGGCTGCAGTGAGCCGAGATGGTGTCACTGCACTCTAGTCTGGACGACAGAGTGAGACCGTGTCTCAAAAAAAAAAAAAAAAAGCTGAAATGGCCGTACTAATACACAATGAAATAGACTTCAGAATGCTATTACCAGAGGTAAAAGGGACAGTTCTCTAGGAACATATAAATCATAAAACTGTATATGCCCAGTAATAGAGCTTAAAATACGTGAAGAAATATTGACAGACCAGGCACCATGGTTCACATCTATAATCCCGGCACTTTGAGAAGCCAAGGCGGGTGGATCGCTCAAGGCTAGGAGTTTCAGATCAGCCTGGGCCACATAGTGAGACCCTGTTGCTACAAAAAATTAAAAACAAGCTGGGCATGGCCACACACTTCTGTAGACCCAGCTATTCAGAAGGGTGGGGCAGGAGGGCCTCTAAAGCCCAGGAGGTTGAGGGTGTAGTCAGCTATGAACACACCACTGTACTCCAGCCTGGGAACAGAGCCTATCTCAAAAAAAAGGGAAAGAAAACAAAAGGGACAAAACTTACGGGAGTAATAGACAAATCCACCGTCGTCGTTGGAGATTTTAACATCCCTCTGTTAGTAATTGATAGAACAACTAGACAAAGCATATTTATTCATCTAAATTGGCCAACCACTTGAGGGGGTGTGCTGAGCTGCAGTCAGCCGATGGCTGCTCTGTTCACGATGGTTTCTATTTAGTGGCTAATGAAGAAGGAGTTGTCTCAGCATCCTTCGTTACCCAGAGGACGTCTTGAGATTGATCACGGTTACTCCAAGAGTGAACCTGAGTCTTTACCTTGGCAAGCAAGTCGCGGAGGATTTCCTCTTTACTCGAACACTTGAGATCAACCCTGTCGTCTAGACAGGATAAGTTTCTAGTGAACAGAGTAAATTGCTTCCACCCAATAAGGCCTCGATCTCTGAGGAACACTTTGTAACTACTGTTTGCTACAACCCCAGGCTGCCAGGGAAGCAGGGTCCTCTGAGAGTCCTCAGTTTGATTACACTGATGAGCCCTTGAGCTCAGAGATTAGAGTTTTACCTCTATAGTTAAGCGACACTTAAAGTCCAAGACCTGTTATCTTCCAGCCATCCACTTCAGGACCAGATTAAGTCTGGCTGGGAGCTGCTTAATAGGATTATGGAAACACAAGGACCAGCCTTATCCTCCTAGCTCCGGGCAGATTCCCCTCACCCCACCACACCTCAGTTCTCAGCCTAACCATCTCCCGAGATGCAAATTTTTCAATTTCCTGCACTGATGCAATTTAACAGTTTTCCAGGGCTGAGAAAATGGGGAATTCGAATATTGTGAACGCTCTGTGAGGCTGATGCAGATGCGTTGTTTAGGTGAAAGCAGCTGTGTTTCTGTGTCAATTAAGGCATGCATGGTGACGGAGGCTGAACTGTCTGGACTGGTCTCAGAGCAATTCTTTTTTTTTTTTTTTTTTTTTTTTTGAGACAGGGTCTTGCTCTGTTGCCCAGGCTGGAGTGCAGTGGCGTGATCTCAGCTCACTTCAGCCTTCCTCTCACTGCAGCCTTCACCTCCTGGGTTCACGCGGTTCTCCCACCTCAGCCTCCCAGGTAGTTGTGACTACAGGTTCGCGCCACCACGCTCAGATAATTTTTGTGTTTTTAGTAGAGACAGGGTTTCACCATGTTGGCCAGGCAGAGAGCAATTATTAATTCTCAACTAGTGTTTTCTTAGTTCCATTTAAGCCTATGCCCTTGTTTTCTGAATTATATGGAGCTGGAAAATTGATCTGCTATCATCCAGTTCTAATCAATACAGGGGGAAAAGGGCATACAAGCTTATGTTGATGCAAGAAGTCTAATTAAAGACAGCACGTATTTGATAGTTGGGAGGAAATATCCAGTATCAAAATAGTACATTGTATTCAGTAAAGAGAAGTCCTAAAATGCTTTGAACCAATGGAAAGCTGGCTACCAATGGGTTTTTATCCTGAGACTGGTAACATACATTACATGAAGCTCTACCCAGAGTAGAGGTCGGATAAACACTGGGGACTAATTCAAGGAAAAGGGATAAGGCTGCGTCCTCAGGCCCCCTACCCACCCTGCCCGGAAACGCTCTGGTTCCCAAGTCCATTCTTTTATCTTTTGAATCAAGACTGTGATTTCTCAAAAATCAGTCAAGTGTGGTGTCGTGTACCTGTGGTCACAGCTACTCGGGAGGCTGAGGCAGGAGAATCACTTGAACCCGGGAGGCGGAGGTTGCAGTGAGCTGACATCGAGCCTCTCCACTCCAGCCTGGTTGAAAGAACGAAACTCTGCCTCAAACAAAAACAAACAAGCAAACAAAAAAACCTGTATTTATTTATTTATTTATTTTTTGAGACAGAGTCTCACTTTGTCACCCAGACTGGAGTGGGGTGGCATGATCTCAGCTCACTCCAACCTCTGCCCCTCAGGTCTTCAGGTTCAAGCAATTCTCATGCCTCAGCTGGCCCACCACGCCTGGCTAACTTTTGTACTTTTTTTTGAGTAGAGACGGGATTTCGCCATGTTGGCCAGGCTGGTCTCGAACTCCTAACTTCAGGTGATCCACCCACCTTGGCCTCCCAAAGTGCTGGGATTACAGGCCTAAGCTACCGTGCCTGGCCTTCTTTTTTTTGTTTGTTTGTTTTGTTTTTTTAGGCAGAGTCTTGCTGTGTCGCCCAGGCTAGAGTATAGTGGGATGATCTTAGCTCACTGCAACCTCTGCCTCCTGGATACAAGCCATTCTCCTGCCTCAGCCTTCTGAGTAGCTAGGATTACAGACATGTGCCACCAGACCAGGCTAATTTTTGTATTTGTATTTAAAAAAATTTTTTTCTCTACTAATTTTTATATGTTTAGTAGGGATGGGGTTTCATCATGTTGGCCAGGCTGGTCTCAAACTTCTGACCTCAAGTGATCTGCCCACCTCGACCTCCCAAAGTACAGGGATTACAGGCATGAGCTGTGGCAGCCTATGTTTTAAAAATTTTTAATTTTTTTGTAGATGCAGGCTCTTGCCATGTTGTCCAGTCTAGTCAAGAACTCCCAGGCTCAAGTGATCCACCTGCCTCAGCCTCCCATGGTGCTGGGATTATAGACGTGAGCCACCATACCTGGCCTGGGTACCCAACTTGAAAGATGAAACTTTGGTCACAATACCATCCCCTTTTTAAAGGATGAATTGTTGAGGTTCATTTGGCGGTTTTCTAATCTCAACATTCTGTAGCTTAACATTCAGTGCTGAGAACTGAGGATTTGAATTCTGGTTTGAGAAGTTCATAAATGAAATGTGGGCATTTCTTTCTCTAGCCCCGTTTCCTGGAGGTGCTGGTTACCTTTGCCTTCACTCTATCCTCAGATCTGCTTAGTGGGGCTCCTGCCTCGAGCGAGAAACTAATACCCTCTGGTTGCCAAAGCTCCTATGCGCGTATTTTTAAGCTCCAGATGAACATTTCTTTTAAAAGAACTTTTACAACAGATTTGTTGTGAGACATTAAGCTAGAAAGAAGCGTTATCCTACACTGCTCTTATACTCTAGGGTTTGGGGTTGGTGGCCTGATTTTTCTTTTGAGGATCTGTCTCATTGATGTAATTCTAAAACAATTTTAAACCCACAGATTAAGAACATATGTTTCTTCATGGCACATGTTGAGAAAGACTTCAGCTCATTCTGCAGTCTTTCTTGAAGAATGTCTTTAAAGCAAAATTGCAACTCGTCAGCTCCGTTATCTACAAATTATGTCAAGTCTTGACCCAGAGAGACAGACCAAAGGCCTATCTGACCTTATATTCTTCCTCTGACAAAGGTCTCAGTTTTTCTGATTGTTGTGTGGAAAAGATAGGTGGGGTGGGGAGTGTGATGAGGCGGAAAGATACGTTTTCCCTCCCTTGTGTCAATCACAGAACATCAGGAATGCTCCTCAAAAGTAGATCTGTCAGCCTGACCTCTGCTAACTCCTTCTTGAATTTGTTTATATTTTATCTGCTACCTCTTGGGACATAAGTTTCACATTTTTATTATCTACAGCAGGACAGTACTTCCTCTTTTTGTCCTAAACTCATTTCTTTCAAGCTTCAAGGAGCACCCTGGGTCTCAGTATTTGGAAGCGATGATTACATCTGTGTTTTCTCCATTGGTACGGCTTGATCCCAGAAGCTGTGATGATATCTGCTCAGCCTTTGTCGAGACTGAGCAGGCTAATTTTGGTTTAGAAAGTGGAAGACTTTCAAAGGAGATTTCCTCCACTAGACAAATCGTTTTTGACCTGAGGTTTTGATGGGGGTACAGTGGTCCTCATTGTTGAAATGTAGGCTCACTTCTTGGTGACCGTTGACAAAGGGTTAAACGTCTCGGACGGCGTTAGTACAAGTTAAAAACAGAACCCATCCAAAGCATATAACGTCCACTCCAAAATAAGCCAGGCTTGCTCCTCGTTAATGGTATCATTGCAGATATGCCAAATTCTACAACTAGTCAATTGTCTACACATGGTAAAACTTTTCATACCATTCAACATTTGCTGCAATATGATTTTAATTACATACAGATTGGATAGCTGGAAGAAAGCACTGGAATTAAATAGAAGAAAGTTAAACACAAGCCCTTTTATAAGCGGCCCTGGTTTAGGTTAGGATGTATGCAAATGACTGCCGGGGACAGGAAGAGGAATGTGTGGCTTGGAGGACTCTGGGGATGGGACATGACTCATCTCCAACCTGGGATCACAGTTGTTTATCCTGAAGGGGAGAGTTTACAGAAACGGTGATTATACTCCTTTTGAAGTTGAAACTTAGGCTGATGCTTGCACCTTGTTACTTACATTCTTCCTGCCCAAGTATAGGGTAGTCTCCGCAAAGTTGCTCTCTGGGCAAAAATTGCATTCATTCAGTCGGAAAAGCGGTGGGGGTTGGATATGGAAGAATGGGACTTCTGAAACGCGCCCCCACCCAAGCTCCTCGTTTATTAGGTTGTGTTTCTTGTTTCTTTGAAGTTAATTTTACATAATGATTTCAAAAGTGGTGCTGTTTACTTTCTGGAAGCACAGTTGGTTTGGGATTCTGAAAGGGCCGTGGCCGTGTGGGAGTGTGGATGGGCCTTTGCCTTTTGCAAGGGGGAAACCGCCACGCTGGAATGTGCTTCCTTCAAACTTTCACGGCATATCTTTGGTTTTCTTCATAACTTACTGGAATGGCTTTTACTGACTAAATATCTTTTTGGTGAGCCGCCCTGCATCTCAGCTTTCTCTTCTGTGAAATGAAGATAACATCCCTCAGAGCTGACTTCATGAGGTTTGCCTGAAGAAGTTTGAAGCCTCCAAGACACAAAACCTGACCCAACTGCAGACCCTGCGAGCATCTCCCAGGGAAAAGATGGACTTAGTGTAAGAGGGACGTGAAACGGCAGGGCACGGTGGCTCACGCCTGTGATCCCGAGGCGGGCAGATCACGAGGTCAGGAGATTGAGACCATCCTGTCCAACATGGTGAAACTCTGTCTCTACTAAAAAGCACAAAAAATTAGCCGGGCGTGGTGGCATGTGCCTGTCCCAGCTACTCAGGAGGCTGAGGTAGGAAAATCGCTTGAACCTGAAAGCCGGAGGTTACAGTGAGCCGAGATCGAGCCACTGCACTCCAGCCTGGCTGTGAAACAATACCTGCTTTCTAGAGCTGTTCCTATGTCACAGCAAGCCATCTCCAGAATGGGGATGGGTATGTCAGGAAGCACACTTAGTGAAGGGGCCAGCAGGGGCTCCAGGGAACAGGGGACAGGGCCTCCTGGGAGCCCCAGTCACAGAATGTGTGAGCCAATGGATCCCAGCTGTGGGGGAAGACAACCGACCCACCCAACATCATCTTTGGCCAGGGTGGGCATCAGCAATTTCCACCTGCGCTGCAGCCTCTTGGCTCAGCTGGATGTGGCCACAGCAGTGACAAGTGTCTGCATCCACGCTCCTCCGCCTCTCTTGGTGAATATTCACATACAGGAATGAATCTGCAGACGGACGCACTCCAGTCTACTTCTCTGCTGTTTGGGCTTTGGCTAAGTCATCTTTTCTCGAGCAAGTCACTAGTTTTAGCCTAGAGGGAGTTGTGGACTTATGATTTATTTAATTAAATAACTGAGTTATTTATTTACATTTCTCCCTAATAAGTATCTCTAGGTTGGAATATTTTACTTTGAGGGAGATGGCAGGACTGACTAGCTAAAATGTAGCCTCTAGTTACAAATTTCTTGAGGGCAGCTTCCACCTCTTACCCTCTTTTGCTGGATAAGTAAAGACTAAATGAATAACTCTAAAGTTAATTTCACTTTGTTGAAATGGATTTTTTTAATGGATTGTTTAATGTGTTCAGATGTATACAAAAATGACATCCACCAGTCATATATGTAAGTTGCTCCCTGTTTAAAAGGAAAGGAGAGATGGAAGGATAGAAAGAAGAGGAGGAAAGTCATTTGTACTTAATTTCAAATAGGAAATCTTCATTTTTTTCTTTGGTGTTTATACCAGTGGCCTTAACATATTGATCCCAAGCAAACTTAAATACTTCTAGAAGCCACTTTTATGGAGCCCTGATACTCAGTTATCAAGCCCTAAAGAAGCAGGAGATTTAGCTGCGTGGGATCTTTTGCTGTGCAAGGCACCCAAAGAAGTCATGTTACACATAGAGTGCCACTGTCCTGGGCCCACTTTGCCACCTGCCACCTCCCCTGTTGAGAGAACAATTTTCTGGGGTCTGGGCTAAACTCGGCCACACAGAGACCATCTTCCCCCACGTTGGAAAAGGGACAGGTGCACGGGGGTGAGAAGGGGCTTGATCAGCACAAAGAGACTGGCTGCTTTATATGCGGTGTGGCTCGAGCCTCTTGATCCATGGTCTGACTTCCCTCTTACTGACTTTTACCACTTTGCCATTTGGTTCCTAACCCACTCATGTGCCAAGAGAACACCAGACAGTAACATAGGGGAGGGCATTCTAAGCACTGGAGATGAAGTAAATGTGTTGATGTCAAAGAACATGGCACATTTTTATTTTTATTTTTTTGAGATGGGGCTCGCTCTGTTGCCCAGGCTGGAGTGCAATGGTGCGATCTTGGCTCACCGCAACCCCTGCCTCCCGGGTTCAAGCGATTCTCCTGCCTCAGCCTCCCGAGTAGCTGGGATTATAGGCATGTGCCACCACCCCCAGCTAATTTTGTATTTTTAGTAGGGACAGGGTTTTGCCATGTTGGTCAGGCTGATCTCAAACTCTCGACCTCAGGTGATCCGCCTGGAATATGGCACATTTTTGGCTAACAAAATGTTTATTATTGTTGGAATGTAGGAAAAATGGATGAGTGGGAATCTACTGGCTATAAGGCTGGTACGACAGACTGGGGCCAATTTGTGCTCACCATGGTCAAGTATCATGATATACTTAAGTGTCTGTATTTCCCACTTGTTTGCACCTTGATATCTAGGAATGGGTCTTACTGATTTTTTTCAGTAATTCTTCAATTGCATTGTGTTTTTATAAGGGCCCAATACATTTTTCTTGAATGGATATTGATTAGTATTGGGAATCAAGTTAGCTCAGACTGACAAGCTGAGTGGACTATAAAGGGGTCATATACCACGGTGATTTGTTTGGACTTTATCTCCTAGGCAATATATATTCATTCAAGTTTCTAAAACGGAGGAGTGACCTAAACCTCCTTGTGTTTTAGAAAGTAATTCTGGCTATAATGTGACACATTGGTTTGGGAGAGATTAGAAGTTGTAACAACAGTTAAGAAACTAATATAATGGCTCAGAGGAGATATGAGAAGGCCTGAGAGAGCAGAGACTTGAGAGAGAAATTTATAAGGCAAAATTTGGCGGGGCGCAGTGGCTCAGGCCTGTAATCCCAGCACTTTGGGAGGCCAAGGCCGGCAAATCACTTGAGGTCAGGAGTTTGAAACCAGCCTGACCATCTTGGTGAAACCCTGCCTCTACTAAAAATACAAAAACTAGCTGAGTATGGTGGTGCGTGCCTCTAGTCCCAGTCACTCGGGAGGCTGAGGCATGAGAATCGCTTGAACCCAGGAGGCAGAGGTGGCAGTGAGCTGAGATGGTGCCACTGCACTCCAGCCTAGGGAACAGAGTGAGACTTTGTCTCAAAAATAAAATAAAATAAAATTTACAAGGCACGATTAGAATCCAGCCCCAATGATTGGTGAAATCAAAGATCACTGCTGGCTGGGTATGGTGGCTCATGCCTGTAATCCCAATACTTTGGGAGGCCAAGGTGGGAGAATTCCTTGAGGCCAAGGAATTTGAGACCGCTCTGGGCAACGTGGTGAAACCCTGTCTCTGGAAAAAATACAAAAACAACAACAACAACAACAAAAGCTGGTCATGGTGGTGTGTGCCTGTAGTTCCAGCTACTCAGGAGCCTGAGCCCAAGAAGTTGAGGCTTCAGTGAGCCATGATCACGCCACTGTACTCCAGCTTGGATGGCAGTGAGACCTGTCTCTAAAAGAAAAGAAGGATCACTGTTGCCTCAAGTGAAATTAGTATGATTTTCCAGTTTTTTTGTTTTGTTTTGTTTTGTTTTTTTGAGATGGAGTTTTGTTCCTGTTGCCCAGGCTGGTTCACCACAACCTCCACCTGCTGGGTTCAAGCAATACTCCTACCTCAGCCTCCCAAGTAGCTGAGATTATGGGTGCGCGCCACCACACCCAGCTAATTTTTTGTATTGTTGCTAGAGACCAAGTTTCTCCATGTTGGTCAGACTGGTCTCCTACTCCTGACCTCAGGTAATCCACCCTCCTCGGCCTCCCAAAGTGCTGGGATTACAGGCATGAGCCACCACACCTGGCCCAAGTATATTTATATTCAAAGATGAAAAGGAAAAGAGATTCTAGTAATTGGCACTAAACATAACTGATTGCTGTTCGTTTAGAATAGTGAGACTTAGTGAATAAGCATTGGGTGACCAATAAGATTAACAGGGACATGCAAAAGAAGTGATCTATATAGGAAACATAATATGCATATTGCTTTTATAATATACACACTTTATAAATACATGAGTTGAAAGTATATGCTGATACATAAGAATTATGTATCACAGATGGGACTACAGGTGTGTGCCATGACGCCTGGCTAATTTTTGGAATTTTAGTAGAAATGGGGTTTCGCCATGTTGACCAGGCTGGTCTTGAACTCCTGACCTCAGGTGATCCAACTGCCTTGGCATCAAAGTGCTGGAATTACAGGCATAAGCCACTGCATCTGGCTTCTTCTATCCGCTTCTGACAACAGTGTCTGAATCAAGCGTTTTTGTTGGTGGTGATGTTTTAAAGTTTCCTAGTGTGTAGCCTACCCATGCTATGATGCCCGGCATTTCTGTGTCTTGTTCAAAGTGAGTAATGCAGAATGACACATGGGCTCAGCCATTTGAAGGGATGGATTCACAGATGTGGATGAAGAAAATTGATTCTTTCACACCAATCATATGTCGCTTTAACATTTTTGTGGATTTTGCTCACATGCTTCAGGGGGAACCGCTCCAAAATGTGACAGCCCAGAATTTAGGTTTGGCTGACTCCTGGCTGTGGCCTGCTGTGACTGGGGTTTCTGAACCATCACGGCAGTTCTCAGCGGCCCGAGACTCAGCCTGGAGGATGCAGAAGGCTCTGCGGAACAGGTCAGAGCACAGCGTCCTCCTGGATGTTACTCTGCCAAGAGCTAATGGAAAGGAATGAAGCCTTGTTGATTTCGGAGTAGCCCAGACGGACTGCACTGTAGACAATCTCCAGATACCCAGTCCCTGGGGATCCGGTTGCCAAACCGTGGTCTGGAGTGGAGCCTGGGCACAGTGCAGGTCGTGTACAAAGATCTGTTTCTCTCCCCACACATTCATATAGTGGAAACATGTCAGGCTGCCTCCTCCAAGGCCGTGCATTTATTTTAAAGAATGTTAGAGAGGAAATATATCGCTTACCATCTTCCTCCCTCTTTGGGAGTGTTTATTGTGATTGGAAATCATTCTAGTCCACATGGCTGTGGCTTTGCCCCTCTCTTTGTGCTCCTATGTTAAACGGCCCTCTGTGCAAATAAACAGAAAAGGGCAAAGTTTTTTATTCAGCTACAGAAGAAGGAGTGAAGTTAGACTCTGGAGAGCTGGAATTGCCTAACTCTGGCTTGCGTGCTCTGCGGTATGCTTGCTTTCCTCACCCCTGGAGTGAAGCCAGGAGGTACAGTACGGGCCTTCGCCAGCACCGGCCGGGAGCCCAGACTCAGGTTTTCTGCAGTCAGTGGCACTGCTGGTTCTGCTTTGCCATTTGGTAGAATTTACCTGGGGTTTATCTTGACTACGCCTGCTGGGAAGGGATGTTTTGAGTTGCTCTGAACTTCACTAAAACCTGAAAGTAAGAAACAGCTGAAAAACTTGTGCATTTTGGATATGAAACATTGTATTTTATTTAATTTTTTTAATTTTTTAATTTTTTATTTTTTGAAACAGAGTTTCGCTCTTGTTACCCAGGCTGGTGTGCAATGGCACGATCTCGGCTCACCGCAATTTGAGACGGAGTCTCGATCTGTCTCCCAGGCTGGTGGCACCATCTTTGCTCAGTACAACCTCCGCCGCCCAGGTTTAAGCGATTCTACTACCTCAGCCTCCTGATTACAGAAGCCCGCCACCACGCCCAGCTAATTTTTGCGTTTTTAGTAGAGTCGGGGTTTCACCATGTTGGCCAGGCTGGTCTTGAACTCCTGGCCCCAGGTGATCTAACTGCCTCGGCCTCCCAAAGTGCTTGGATTACAGGTGTGAGCCCCCGCACCCAGCCCAGTTTATGACTTTGTAAGAAAAAGCAAACCAACATCTCAAACTGTGAGCAATCTTAGACAAAAAGCCAGGGCTCTAGTGGCAGGAGGGTCTGACTTTCTGCTCTGGTTCTACTGCTGTGTGACCCTGGGCAGGTCATTTAGCTTCTCTGCTCCTCTTACTTCATTCACCAGATGAAGACAACAGGACCTACTTAGTAACCATAGTTCACCTACACTTCTGCTAGGAGAAATGATTGTGATTAAACTCTCTGCCTTATTATGAATGTTGATCCTTGAACATGTTAGTTAAACCTGAGTTCTTGGTTTGGAATTAAGTGTGCAAAACCCCATAATCAGGAAACACTGAATACAATTTCATTTACTTTTAATTAATTTATTATAATTTTAATTTAATTTTATTTTTTTGTAAAAATAATGGAGACAAGGTCTTGCTATGTTGCCCAAGCTGGTCTCAAACTCCTGGACTCAAGCAATCCTCTCACCTCGGCCTCCCGAAGTGCTAGGATTACAGGTGTGTTACTTTTAGTTTTTTATTTGAAAATAATTTATTAGCATTGATAATAATGAAAGTGGTGAATACTTACAGGATACCTTTTGGTTCATGAAGCACTTTCACATGAACTATTACATGTGTTTCTAAATGGGATAAAAAATCACGCCCTGGTTAAGTGCCATGGCTCATGCCTGTAATCCTAACACTTAGGGAGGCCAAGGCAGGTGGATTGCTTGAGCCCAGGAGTTTGAGGCCAGCCTGGGCAACATGGCAGAACCCTGTCACTACAAAAAAGTGCACAAACTAGCCAGGCCTGGTGGCACATGCATGTAGTCCCAGCTACTCTGGAGGCTGAGGTGGGAGGCTCACTGGAACACAGGAGATAGAGGCTGCACTGAGCCGTGATTGCACCACTGTACTCCAGCCAAAGCGACAGAGGGAGACCCTATCTCAGGAACAACAAAAATCGTGCCCTAATTATTCTATTTCAACATACTCTAGTGTCCTCTGCTTAGCCATAACCTATAGTGAAGGAGAACTTGTTAGAGACCCTGTTATTTGTACAGTCTGACACACATAATGGGTGAAGAAACAAAACATAAGTATCTGGTTATTTTTCTATATGTTTCTAAGGCTGATTATTTTGTATAGTTTCCAGTTCTTGTCATCATCATCATAATTCTATATGGGGAAAATCTGGATGAATCATGGATAAGATAATTTATCTTGATGTAATCTCATATTACTGCTTGTTAAGAGACAAATATGTAGGCCAGGTGCGGTGGCTCATGCCTGTAATCCCAGCACTTTGGGAGACTTAGGCAGGTGGATCACCTGAGGTCAGGAGTTTAAGACCAGCCTGGCCAATATGGCGAAAACCCGTCTCTACTAAAGATACAAAAAATTAGCCGAGCATGGTGGCAGGCGCCTGTATCCCAGCTGCTTAGGAGGCTGAGGCAGGAGAATTGCTTGAACCTGGGAAGCAGAGGTTGCAGTGAGCCAAGATCGCACCAATGCACTCCAGCCTGGGCTACAGGGCGAGACTTTATCTAAAAAGAAAAAAAAACAAACAGATAAATATGCAATAACCAAGTCACCAAAATATGACTGCCCCTGAGCTCCTTGTCATGGCCGCGTCATTGCATACCACACATCGGAGACCCTTACAGTATGAATGGATGACACAGGTCACTGTGGGTGGACCTTTTCTCTCTTGCCTTGAATCCATACTCAGAAACCTGACAAAATGTGTACACGTCACAGTCTAGTGGATTGCCCTGAATCCTCAACTTATCAACATGGTACTCAGAAGATGTCTGAAGGAAGTTTTATTAAAATAACAGAAAATTTAATAACTATATCCTGATAAGGGAGATCACAGTAACTTGCCATCCTACAAGAGGCTCCATTCTCAGGATTAAGATAGTTTGAAGGGCCCTGAGTCTGACTCCTTAACCTCCTGGCTTTGCAGACTCTGATGCTCTCCTGTACTCTTTTGGCAGTGGGATGGTAGGAAGTTCCTTCCAGACCTAGCCAGTGCTTGTAGACTTCCGACAGCTCCCACAGTTCTAGCAATTAGGGCTGGAATTGGGGGTTCCGTCTTTGTGAGTCTGGCACTCTCGTGCAAATGCAGAACTGGTGTCATGGTGCTTCCTCATGGCCTGATGGGTGCCCACCCCATGTCCCAGTCTACAGGAGAAAGGAGCCCTGACTCTGTTTTCCTCTCATCCCTAAAACTGCCTACCAGTCCTTCTCCAGCAATTCCTAGCTCTGGGCATTCAATTTGGGCATCTCACCTTTAAAAGACATCACTTGGTGACAAACCACAATTGTACCAGTTCACTCTAGCTACATGCCAGTTAATCCCTAGGCAGACACTCCCTCCTCTTGGCCCTCACCATTTTGTATGAGCCTCTAATAGTGCACTTGTCACTTTATTCTATAACTAAAGAGATTTCACACTTTTTTTTTGCCATGGCCTACAAAAGGATAGTTTACACTGCAAACCAGTACACACAGAGGTTTATGTGATTGTTATAGATACATAGACATGTGTCCTTGTGAGTTTCCTTACCTTTACTACGTACACACTATTTTCTTTCTTTCTTTCTTTCTTCCTTCCTTCCTTTCTTTCTTTCTTTCTTTCTTTCTTTCTTTCTTTCTTTCTTTCTTTCTTTCTTTCTTTCTTTCTTTCTTTTCTTTTCTTTTCTTTTCTTTTCTTTTCTTTTCTTTTCTTTTCTTTTTTTTTTTGAGGTAACGTCTTGCTCTGTCACCAGGCTGGAGTGAATGGTGCGATCTCAGCTCACTGCAACCTCTGCCTCTTTGGTTCAAGCAAGTCCCCTGCCTCAGCTTCCCAAGTAGCTAGGACTACAGGCACACATTACCACGCCTGGCTAGTTTTTTTGTGTTTTGGTAGAGACAGCGTTTCACCATGTTGGCCAGAATGGTCTCAATCTCCTGACCTTGTGATCCACCCGCCTCGGCCTCCCAAAGTGTTGAGGTTGCAGGCGTGAGCCACTGTGCCCGGCCCATACACACTATTTTCTAGCCTATGCTATTCTGTTCTACTGTATTTATTTGTTCATTCATATTTACACACACACACACACACACACACACACACACACAAATTTTTTTTTTCTTGAGACGGAGTTTTGCTCTTTTTGCCCAGGCTGGAGTGGAGTGGTGTAGTCTCAGCTCACTGCAACCTCTGCCTCCGGGTTCAATTGATTTTCCTGCCTCAGCCTCTTGAATAGCTGAGATTACAGGCACACACCATCACGCCTGGTTAATTTTTGTATTCTTAGTAGAAACAACGTTTCCACATCTTGGCCAGGCTGGTCTCGAACTTCTGACCCGCCTTGGCCTCCCAAAGTGCTGGGATTATAGGCGTGAGCCACCAAACCCGACCTCATTCATATATTTTTAATACTAATCAGGCCAGGTATGGTCCTTGGACCCAGGAGGCAGAGCTTGCCATGAGCTGAGAAGGCACCACTGCATTCTAGCCTGGGTGACAGAGCAAGACTCCATCTCAGGAAAAAAAAAAATACATAAATACTTATATTTTTAATGCTAATCAAGACCCACTAAAAGAATCTCATGACCTTTTTAATATGTTGAAAGCTGCACTTTGAACAACATAGTTCTAGTTCTGATTCAGGATCTAGAAGAATGTGCTTAGAAAAAAAGAAAAGAAAAGAAAACTGAGTTTGGATTCAGATGCCTGAATCCCCTTCTCTCCTCCTGGCTAGATTGTGAGCTCGCTGAGGGCAGGCAGCGTGTCTATTTCTCCTTTATATACTCAGCACCTACCTCCGTGCCTGGTATGTAGGAGATGCGCAGATCAATATTGACTGAACTGAAGAGCTCAACCTCTCTGGGTCTTTGTGCCGTGTTTGTAAAATGGAGGACTGCCCATGTGCACTTGGGGAGCCATTGTGAAAAGAATGAGATCAGGCACTTACAGCAGCAGTCCCAGGGCCCAGCGCCAATAGCTGCACCATTAACCTACATTTCTTTCTGGATTTCGACACCTAGCTCTTTCTTGGATTGACCACTTGACTCCACTGCAGTTCCTTTTTTCTTTTTTTCTTTTCTTTTCTTTTTTTTTGTTGGAGACAGAGTTTTCACTCTTGTTGCCCAGGCTGGAGTGCAGTAGCATGATCTTGGCTCACTGCAACCTCCATCTCCCGGGTTCAGGTGATTCTCCTGCCTCAGCTTCCCGAGTAGCTGGGATTACAGGCACCCGCCACCATGCCTGGCTAATTTTTTGTATTTTTAGTAGAGACGGGGTTTCACCATGTTGACCAGGTTGATCTCGAATTCCTTACCTCAGTTGATCCATCTGCCTCAGCCTCCCAAAGTGTTGGGACGACAGGCGTGAGCCATGGCGCCTGGCCCACTGCAGTGTTTTTAAGTGTAACGAGAGGTTTGAACTCTATTAGCCTCAGATCCCAACCTGCTCAGACGCCTAAGGCTTTCCAAGATGCTGTGGAGCCCAGAGGCAAGTTGCCTTTCAGAGGCAGCAGTTTCTTCTTGAAACTTAGCACACACAGCTCAGGCTCTGGTCAAACATGTGAGAGGTCATAGGGCAGAGTCCTCTTTTTCACCCCCTAGGGGGACTCATTTCTCTATGAAAAAGTGTAACTTGAGCTGTTTATTAGCATTTCATTGCAAAAATGAAAATTACTTCCACATCTAGAAAGATTATAAAATAAGTTTAGGTTGGGTGTGGTGGCTAATGCCTGTAATCCCAGCACTTTGGGAGGCCGAGGCGGGCAGATCACTTGAGGTCAAGAGTACGAGACCAGCCTAGCCAACATGGTGAAACCCCATTGCTATTAAAAATACAAAAAAATTAGCTGGGCATGGTGGCGGGTGCTTGTAATCCCAGCTACTCAGGAGGCTGAGGCAGGAGAATCCCTTGAACTTGGGAGACGGAGGTTGTAGTGAGCCAAGATCACGCCATTGCACTCCAGCTTGAGAGACAAGGTGAGACTCCATCTCAAAATAAATAAATAAATAAATCCATAAAATGTTTAAAGTCAGCATGAAATGTGGAGTGTTTTGTGAATCAAAAGCCTTCATAAGAGCCGTTATTTCAAAACTGTGAACCTAAGTTAAGTCCGATGTAGCAGACAGCCCTGGCTGATGAACTTCTGACTTGGTTATTAACTGGCTGTGACATTGTGGGTGGGACCACCTCCCTGGATCTCATTTTTTCATCTTTGAGAAGGAGTATCCCATTCATCTCCAAAGTTCTGTGACCCTAAAATACGAAGCTCGGAGTCCTTTGTTTCACATTCACTGGCATGTATTAGCCATTGAGGAGATAATATTTCAATGAACACATCTCAGTTGCAGTCTAATCAAATGCAATGCCTCCAGCATTTTCTCTATAATCATTTCTTGCTACTATCAGGTAGAAAGATTAGATCATGCTTTTGCCAACCTTAGAGCCAGTGAAGAGTCAGGTTATCTGTTACTTGTGTAAATAAAAGCTCAAAAACCAGGATTTTGCGTGAATCATCATCATAGTTTGTTCTGCATTGCACCTCGTCTTATCTATACAACGGGAGCTTTTCATTGAATGTTGTCGACTGATCACTCACCTATGGGTAATGTAACAAGTCTGTTTGTTGTTTTCTTCTAGAACAGAATGACTCAGAAGATACTGGAGCTTCGAAGCTTCTAGCAGAATATAAAGTCTTTCGTCTTCAGCTATCTGGATTAAGTTTAAGCAGGTCAGTAGTGAATTCTGTTTGTCTTTGGAAGTTCCCAATGAGCAGGCTGTCCTGAGGTTAGCAGGGAGATTGGGAACATCTCACCTGTGTCGGACTCCTCTAGCTACCTTGGCCTTAAAGCCGACGTTTTCTCAGATGTGAGAAGCGAGGTGCTTGGTGTGGTGAGGTTCCAAGTGCAGCTCTTCACTACCAGCTTGATGATGTGGAAGCTGCTCACCCGCTCCTTCTCTGCATTGCCCCTGCAGAGACTCTATGGAAAAGAAAATTGGATAATAAGTGGTTTAACTGGAAAGGCTAAGCTCCCTCAAAAAAGTTTCAGAAGGGACTCCCTTCCCTCTGTTGATTTCAAAATGGTCACAGCTTTTGTACAATGCAGGGGCTCTTGTGTCATTGCTTGTATAGAGAGAAAATAAGTTTGCTGTAAGAAACCAACTTCTATACTGGGTGAGGTGGCTCATGCTTGTAATCTCAGCACTTTGGGAGGCCGAGGTGGGTAGATCACCTGAGGTCAGGAGTTCAAGACCAGCCTGGTCAACATGGTGAAACCCTGTCTCTACTAAAAATATAAAAATTAGCCGGGCATGATGGTGGGCACCTGTAATCCCAGCTACTCAGGAGGCTGAGACAAGAGAATCGCTTGACCCCGGGAGGTGGAGGTGCCAGTGAACCGAGATAGCGCACTGCAGTCCAGCATGGGCAACAAAGTGAGACTCCGTCTCGATAAAATAAATACATAAAGAAGCCGCCTTCTAACTCACTTACTCTCCGTTGCTCGTCTTTGCCCATTACGTTAACCTTGTTATAGGTCTCCTTTTCCTGGTCTAGTTTCACCATCTTCCACCTAAAATAAAGCTCATGTGCAACCATGTCACTCCCCTGGGAATACTCTGAATGGGTCTCCATGTCCCTGGGGAAAAAATCTGGTGTCCTAGCCGGGGCTCAAACCCCACAGTCCCCCCAGCCCCGTTGCTATTGCCCCCATGTCATCCTCAGACTCATCCTCTGTTGGGTCCCTCTGTGTCTTTGCTCTTGCTGTCCCTTCTGTCTGGCACAGCCACCGGCCCTTCCTTCCCCATCTACAGCTCAGGACTCAGCTTGTGTCAGCCCCTCCAGGCAGCCTTTCTGGGACTCATTGCCCCGGGCCACACGCCTCCCCATACCCACAGTCCCTGAACGTACCTGGTCCCCACACTCACCGTGGCGATGTGACATTTTTGCTTTCTCCTTCCTTTCACTGCACTGGGCACCCTTCTAGGTCAGGGACCTCCTCGTCCTTAGGGCAGTATAGTACAGTGGTCAGGGGCACAGGCCCTGGAGCCTCATGACCCGGGCTCAAACCCTGGCTCTACGACTTACTGACTGTGGGTTCTTGGACTCTATCTCTTCTTAGCTTGCTTTCCTCATCCACAAAATGGAGGTAAGGGGCTCGGTGCGGTGGCTCACACCTGTAATCCCAGCACGTTGGGAGGCCTAGGCAGATGAATCACGAAGTCAGGAGTTCAAGACCAGCCTAGCCATGATGGTAAAACCCTGTCTCTACTAAAAATACAAAAATTAGCTAGGTGCAGTGGTGCACACCTGTAATCCCAGCTACTCAGGAGGCTGAGGCAGGAGAATCACTTGAACCTGGGAGTGGAGGTTGCAGTGAGCTGAGATCATGCCACTTCACTCCAGCCTGGGCGACAGAGTGAGACTGTGTCTCAAACAAACAAACAAACAAACAAAAAAATCCAAAAAACACCTCTTGTTAGAATAGATGTGGTGGCTCCTGCTTATAATCACAGCACTTTGGGAGGCCAAGGCTAGAGGATCATGTGAAGTCAAGAGTTTGAGACCAGTCTGGACAATACAGCAAAACCCCAACTATTCCAAAAACAAAAAACAAGAAACAACCCCCAAACCAAAACTTCTTGTTATTGGTAAAAATACTGATTTTTTTTTTTTTTTTTTTTTTTTTGAGACAGAGTCTCCCTTTGTTGCCCAGGCTGGAGTGTAGTGATGTGATCTTGGCTCCCTGCAACCTCCACCTCCCAGATTCATGTGATTCTCCTGCCTCAGCCTCCTGAGTACCTGGGACTACAGGCACGCACCACCATGCCCGGCTAATTTTTTTGTATTTAGTAGAGATGAGGTTTTACTATATTGGCGAGGATGGTCTAGATCTCCTGACCTCATGATCCACCTGCTTTGGCCTCCCAAAGTCCTGGGATTACAAGCTGAGCCACTGCGCCCGGCCTCATGCCCTAATTTCAAGAGCTCCACTCAGCTGCTTCCTGTACAGCCCTCCACAGAGAAATTCGAGGTGAAACCTCTGTGAACTGAGGCTGCCATGGGAATCTCTCACATCAGGAGAACGCCATTTCTGTGCAGTTTTCCAGCCTGTGCCCATGGTCTTGCATTCTTGAGACTTTGTTGTGGATAAGAAGAAAAATTCTGTGGCCTTGAAACTGTTTCTGGATGGTTCCTCCATCTATTACTCTCTCGTTATATTAGTGGCCGCCCCATTTTCCCATGCCTGCTGAGAGACTGTAGTGCAAACGCTTGATGTTTTATTGCCATGTTATTAGAACCAGCCTCCTAATTTGCCCTGTAAAATTTGAGAGGGTAAACATGTGGGCATATGCTTTTGTGTGTGCCAAACTCACGCTGTGGGTTCGCATGTGGTAAACACACACATTCCTTTTGTTACCTCTTTGAACCCTAAATGAGATTTTGTGGGTGTGCACCTTGGGGTTGAGCCCTTAGTATTAGACACAAACCCCACGGCAGCGTGCCCGGGGTTTCTCCCTCACCTGAGCATCTGAGCCCAGGGAACATAAGCAGGTATGCGCTAGCCTGCTACTTCATCTTTGCACTTTACTCTCCCTCTTGTCCCTTTGCCAAGACATAATTCCACGAAGCCCTGTTTCTTTTTTTTTTTTTGAGACGGAGTTTCACTCTTGTTACCCAGGCTGGAGTGCAATGGCGCGATCTCGGCTCACCGCAACCTCCGCCTCCTGGGTTCAAGCAATTCTCCTGCCTCAGTCTCCTGAGTAGCTGGGACTACAGGCACGCGCCACCATGCCCAGCTAATTTTTTGTAGTTTTAGTAGAGACGGGGTTTCACCATGTTGACCAGGATGGTCTCGATCTCTTGACCTCGTGATCCACCCGCCTCGGCCTCCCAAAGTGCTGGGATTACAGGCTTGAGCCACCGTGCCCGGCCAAGCCCTGTTTCTTATAGCTCCGGCTTTCTTCTCCCTTCCTGCCCTGAGGCGTGCAAACTTGCCTACAGCCCTTACTCCACCACCGCGAAGGCGCTCACAGACTCAGGGCTGTGCAGAGGACATTGAGGCTCCCCTGACAGCACACTGAGCATGGAGAGGTCAAGGGTGGGAGGCATGCTGGGCGCGGTGGCTCACCCCTATTATCCCAGCACTTTGGGAGGTTGAGGTGGGCGGATCACTTGAGCCCAGGAATTAAAGACCAGCCTGAGCAGCATGACAAAACACTGTCTATACAAAAAATACAAAAATTAGCTGGATGTGGTGGTGCATGCCTGTCGTCCTAGCTCCTTGGGAGGTTGAGATGGGAGGATCGCTTGTGCCTGGGGAGGCTGAGGCAGCAGTGAGCCATGGTTACACTCCTGCACTGCAGCCTGGGAGGGTGACAGAGCAAGAACCAGTCTAAAACAAACAAAAACAAACAAAAAAGGATGGGAAGGAGCTGCCTCGAGTAATTCCCTGACGACATTCTCACCTTCATCTTTACACTTTACTCTCCCTCTTGTCCCTTTGCCAAGACATAGTTCCATGAAGCCCTATTTCTTATAGCTCCTATTTCCTTTTGTTGTTGTTGAGACAGGGTCTCGCTCTGTCACCCAGGCTGAAGTGCAGTCACATGATCATGGCTCACTGCAGCCTCAGCCTCCCAAGTGGCTGAGACTACAGGCATGAGGCACCATGCCCAGCTAATTTTTTATTTTTTGTAGAGATGGGATCTTGCTATGTTTCCCAGGCTGGTCTTGAACTCTTGGGCTGAAGCAATCCTCCTGCCTCGGCCTCCCTAAGTATTGGGATTGCCGGCATGGGCCACCGAACCCAGCTCTCCTATCTTTCTTTGTCGTCACCTTTTCTCCCTGGCAGACCTCCAGCCTCAGGTATCCCTCATGTGGATGCTCCTGTTTTTCCAGGGGCCCATGTTGTGATTGTGCTGAGCCAACCACACTATGCCCCTCTCCCCATCACCCAAGGCACAGACAAGTCTATAGGACCATCTGGCAGCAAAGAGCCAAGGCCTGGACCACAGCCAGCCCTGGGCCCATCATTACTTTTTTTTTTTTTTTTAAATAGGGTCTCACTCGGTTGCCCAGACTGTAGTGCAGTGTTGCAATCTTGGCTCACTGCAGCCTCCCACTCCTGGGTACGAGTGATTCTCCTGCCTCAGCCTTCCGAATAGCTGGGACTGTAGGTGCCCACCACCACGCCTGCCTAATTTTCGTATTTTTAGTAGAGACAGGGTTTCGCCATGTTGGCCAGGCTGGTCTCAAACTGCTGACCACAGGTGATCCGCCCACCTTGGCCTCCCAAAGTGCTGGGATCACAGGTGTGCGCCAGCACACCCCGCCCCATCATTACTGTATTCTTACCAGCCGCACTCACTGGTACTAGCAGTTCGTGATTTGCCTGAGTCAATAATGATATTATAACATCAGATTCCATTGATCAAAAAAGGACCTCGTCAGCCTAGCACTCCATGGCAAAAAAAAAAAAAAAAAAAAAAAAAAAAAGTTTAAGTCATTATTGCAGAAAATCTGGAGCCTTGCCAGTAGAATAAGATTTTTAAAGGATGTGCAAAAAATACAGGAAGAGATATGTGAATGACCAGGGGTGAATATGAGAGGAGATTTAGGACAGCAGTCTCCTAAAATGTGCCTCTGCTTGCAGAGATGCAGAAGAGGGTAAAAGAGACTTTTTTTTTGCAAGATGGAGTTTTGCCCTCATTGCCCAGGCTGGAGTGCAATGGTGCAATCTCGGCCCAGCAAAACTTTCGCCTCCAGGGTTCAAGCGATTCTCCTGTCTCAGCCTCTCGAGTAGCTGGGATTACAGGTATGCGCCACTATGCCTGGCTAATTTTGCATTTTTAGTAGAGATGGGATTTCTCCATGTTGGTCAGGCTGGTCTCAAACTCCCAACCTCAGGAGACCCACCTGCCTCAGCCTCCCAAAGCGCTGGGATTACAGGGGTGAGCCACCGCTCCTGGCCAAAAGAGACTTTTAAAGCTGATTTACACAGAGGAAAAGGCGAATGGGTGGTAACGTGTCCCCTGCTGGAGGTGTGACACATGCCTGGGCAGCTGCTGAGGTCGACATCACGCAGAGTTTAAGGAGCAAAGCACCCAGACCCTTCCACCCCTGAGAGTCTGTGAGTCTATGAGGCGGATGCTAATATTCTGTATGAGGCCCACGGGTGTCTAAGGATGTGAGCTGCTAAGATAGTTCTAGAAATGGAAATTATCAGTAATTGTTTCAAAATTACTGACTTTTGGCTGAGTACAGTGGCTTGCGCCTCTAATCCTAGCACTTTGGGAGACTGAAACTGGCAGGTTGCTTGAGCTTAGGAGTTTGAGACCAGCCTGGGCATCGTAGTGAGAACTTGTCTCTACAAAAAATATAAACATTAGCCAGGTGTGGTGGCACGTACCTGTAGTCCCAGCTGCTTGGGAAGCTGAGGCAGGAGGATCGTGTAAGCCCAGGTGGTAGAGACTGCAGTGAGCTGGGGTTGTGCCACTGCACTCAAGCCTAGGCGACAGAGCGAGACCCTGTCTGAAAAAAGAAGGAAGGAGGGGAGGGAGGGAGGGAGAGGGGAGGAAGGAGGGGGGGAGGGAGTGAGGAAGGCAGTCACCTAACCAACACTGTCTGAAAAAAGAAAGGAAGAAAGGAAGAAAGAAAGAGAGAGAAAGAAAAAGAGAAAGAAAAAAAAGAGAGAAAAAGAAAGAAAGAAGAAAGAGAGAGGGAGAGAGAAAGAAAGAAAGAAAGAAAGGAAGGAAGGAAGGAAGGAAGGAAGGAAGGAAGGAAGGAAAGAAAAGAAAAAAAGAAAAGAAAGGAAAAGAAAAGAAAAAAGAAAAGAAAAGAAGAAAGAAAGAAAGACACCCAACCAAACAAATTACTGATTTTATTCCTAGGATATCGTTTATTCTCTGGGAGAATCTGGTTTGTTCAATGTACTCCATCGTTAGCAGATGATAATATTCTGCACTGAAATCACTCCTTTCATCTATAGCTCTCAAAGAATTTTATAAGCATTAATTGGTTCTCACATGTGGCTTTGAACTTATGTTGACTCTTGTCAAATGGATAGTAAACAATTTTGTACCTGGGCAAAGCCAAAATACTGGAGTGGTATCTCGCAGGTGTCCAGAGACCCATCGGAAGAGTCAAAAACCTTGGTCACCTCTGTAGACGTCTCACCTGAGAGGGACCAGATGTCCAGCTGCTTGTGGATGAGAGTCTGATACCGACGTCAAATGAGTTCACAGTTCTTCCTAAGTCTTATTTCTTTTTTTTTTTTCCCCCTTTATTTATTTTATTGCATTTTAGGTTTTGGGGTACATGTGAAGAACATGCAAAATTGTTGCATAGGAACACACGTGGCAGTGTGATTTGCTGCCTTCCTCCCCATCACCTACATCTGGCATTTTTCCCGCTGCTATCCCTCCACAGCTCCCCACCCCCCACCGTCCCTCCCCTATTTCCCCCCAACTGACCCCAGTGTGTAGTGCTCCCCTCCCTGTGTCCATGTGCTCTCATCATTCAACACCCGCCTATGAGTGAGAACATGCGGTGTTTGATCTTCTGCTCCTCTGTCAGTTTACTGAGAATGATGGTTTCCAGGTTCATCCATGTCCCCACAAAGGACCCAAATTCAGATCTTCTGATGTTAAAGTATCAAATAGGATGCGACATTTGGGAGAAATTTTCAGACTTCTAATCACGTGTGGATTTGACAATTAAGTATCCCTTCTGACTTTATAAAATTAGAGCTCTCTTACATACTTTTTTTTTTTTAAGACGGAGTCTCACTCTGTCACCCAGACTGGAGTACAGTGGCACGATCTTGGCTCAGTGCAACCTCCGCAACCCAGGTTCAAGCAATTCTCTGCCTCAGCCTCCTGAGTAGTAGCTGGGATTACAGGCACACACCACCACACCTGGCTAATTTTTGTATTTTTAGTAGAGACAGGGTTTCACCATGTTGGCCAGGCTGGTCTTGAACTCCTGACCTCGTAATCCACCCGCCTTGGCCTCCCAAAGTGCTGGAATCACAGGTGTGAGCCACTGCGCCCAGCCCAAGCACCCTTGTATTTTCTACTACACACAAACTCACAGACCAAACCTGAGCCCTGTGGAAGGTTCTGGGACAGGACTGGGTACTTGATGGCCTCACCATCTCCCACGCCGTGTCACTGCCCTAGCTGCAGTTACCACTTACTACTGTTAAAGTAGCACTGTGGAATTCCTCTGGGGTCCCAGATGAAAGGAAAAACTTCACATTACACCCTCCCACCCCTGCAGTTCTGACTTTGACCCTGACATTTTAATAGTTGAAAACTAAACACGACCCACTGCCTTCATTTCCTCTCCACCCGTTCCCTTCTTAACCCCCTGCAGTCCGGCCTCCACACTCTCCTCTCTGCTGAAGCCCTTTCTAAGAAGCCTTCAGTGACTTTCTTGTGAAATTCCAAGAGTCATTTCTCAGGGTCATTCCATCTGAGCTCCCTCATCCTGCTGTCCATCCTGTCCCCTTAAAGGTCTCCCTTCCCTTGACCTCTGGGATACTGAATTTCCCATTTTCCTTTCCCCTCTTCTGACACTTTCCTTTCAGGTTTGGAGGGCCTTCTACAGGGACCATTGGTCCTGGGGTCTCCAGCCCATCTTGTGGGATCAACTCCCACCAGCCTTATCTCTGACAGGGGTAGAGAGATCTCTCCTGATTCCCCAGATGAAGCACCCGAGAGATGGTGTACACACCATTCTTCCTTCCAATTCCTGCACCTCCCCTCCCCACGGAGTTCCTTTTTCCTCTTGTAGCTCCCAACCCTTCACCGGCCAGCACTGTTAGCTCAGGCCCCTGCATGGGGAGTATTTTCCCCCAAACTCTTCTGTTCATGCACATTAACCTAATATATTTGCATCTGCTCCCCCCATTTTTAAAGTTTGTTTATTTGAGATATAATCCACTCTCCCAATTTTTGATTGTTTACATATCATATGGTTTTTTTTTTTTTTTTTTTTTTTTTTTTTTTGAGACAGAGTCAAGCTCTGTCACCCAGGCTGGAGTGCAATGGCATGATCTCAGCTCACTGCAACCTCCGCCTCCTGGGTTCAAGCAATTCTCCAGTCTCAGCCTCCTGAGTAGCTGGGACTATAGGCAGACACCACCATGCCCAGCTAATTTGTTTGTTTGTTTGTATTTTTAGTAGAGATGGGGTTTTACCATGTTGGCCAGGCTGGTCTTGAACTCCTGACCTCAAGTGATCAGCCCGCCTTGGCCTCCCAAAGTGCTGGTATTACAGGAGTGAGCCACTGCACCTGGCCAAAATCAAAATTCTGGTATCTTACTCCCATATCCCAGTGGTGATCTTGAGCAGAGCTGGGAAGACCCACCCATCACTGAGCCCAGGTACCCAGAGGTCAGCAGCATCCCGAAGGCCGCGTCCACTGCCAGGCTGGCACTTCTCCTTCCTACAGAGCACAGCCTCTGTGCTCATCCTCGTAAAACATTGGCTTCTTTTCCTCCCTTCTTCTGAGACCTCTGGTATCTGGGCTTTCCAGTAGAGAACAGGCACTCCCAGGTGACCTTCAGGGAGCTCCACATCCCATCATGACTTCTGTTCCCGACTTTGCTCCCTTCAGTGCCTCTCATAGCTCTCAACCCTTCACCAGCCAGCATTGTTAGTATATAACACTTTCCCTTCTATATAACACTCCCTCCTCTCCAGGTTCTGGGCCTTTGCCTGGCTCAGGGTAAGCCTAGCTCACCTCTGTCCCACCTTCCCTGTTCGCACCATCACGTTGCTCTCTCCTTCCTCACGGCTCTGTCCAATCTTTTGGCACATGGCCACCCACTGTTACTTGACACTCTCACTCACACCATCTAATCGCCTCACTGGATTCCGAGCTCCAAGAGCACACGGTCCAGGTTCCTTCTGCACAGACTTTGAACCTGTCCTCTGTACCTGCAGCGCTCCTCAGTCCCCCTCTCAGGACGGTGTCATTATCAGAGCAGTCTGATTACTTTTGATGGTTGTGTTTGGACAGAGACGGCTGTGGGGGCCACAGGAGCTCTGATGGTCTGATGTGCTGGTCACACATGTACACGTGGACTTCACACGTTTGTGGCAGGCAGCTTAACACTGCTAAATTCTTAAACCTACTCAAGTTCATCTTCTTGCAAATACTGTTTTCCAGAGGTTGGTAATATAGTCTCCTTAAGATTTAATAGAAGACAAGTTGGCTGCTTATTGAAAAGTATGCTTTTGACTGCCAACTCGGATTATTTTAAATTAATGTTAATGCATGCAAGATTTACTCGCAAAGCATCTATCTCTTTAGTGCCCGATGGGGCTCAGGGCATGTGTGTAAATCATTCAGATGACAATTTCCTGGATTGAGTGCTTGGCATTTACCTACCACAAATCAATGCACTTATCCACAGATGGCAGCATGGGGACACTGAGGATGATTCGAGATGTTGGACACTCAGGAGCAGAATGATTCTGGAACACTCGAGAGGCAGCAAGCCTGCAGCTTCTTCCAAATCTTGAATTCTCCTTTAAAACTCTCCAGCAAATGCTGACCTGGGGATTTGAAAACAGCACACTAAAATGGAGATTTCAACTCACTTCCTGGACTTTAAACTTTATGGCTCTGTGGCTGGAATGCAGCCATCCAGTTCTCAAAGGTGCTTCCAGGGGGACCATATTGTTACTGGGGTGAATAACCTTTGAGACCCCTTCACGGAAACACACTCTTGTCTGTGAAATGAATGGTTGCAGATTGCAAATGAATTTCTCGGTCTACTTTAGGAGGGGATTGGCCAAGAAATTGAGTTGTTTAATTTTTTTTTTTTTTTTTTTTTTTTTGACATGCAGTTTTGCTCTTGTTGCCCAGGCTGGAGTGCAATGGTGCAATCTCGGCTCACTGCAACCTCTGCCTCCCAGGTTCAAGCGATTCTCCTGCGTCAGCCTCCCGAGTAGCTGGGATTACAGGCATTAGCCACCACGCCTGGCCAATTTTTGTATCTTTAGTACAGATGGGGTTTTATCATGTTTGTCAGGCTGGTCTCAAACTCCTGACCTCGGACGATTTGCTTGCCTCGGCCTCCCAAAGTGCTAGGATTACAGGTGAGCTACTGCCCCCAGCCTGAGTTGTTTAATAGTTAAACTACATTTTTTTTCTTGTGGTAAACTTGGCAGACTTGGTGAATATTATCATTGTGTTCAGAGTCCAAAAGTCATTCCATAGTATATATTTCAAGGATAATGATGGCTCAATGTCCTGAACCAAGATTCTCTTGGTGGCTGGGGCCAATACCTGATACTGTGGGTGGCAGGTCACACACTCTGCAGGTTCCCATTGGGTCAGGTGATGCTTTTCAGATTAATGGTAAGTGCGGCTATTATAGTGAGGGTTCATTTTTGAAGTTTCTCTTTGTTTCTTTATGCTTTTATGTATTTATGTATTTATTCATTGAGACAGAGTTTCACTCTTGTTGCCCAGGCTAGAGTGCAATGGTGAGATCTCAGCTCATTGCAACCTCTGCTTCCTGGGTTCAAGAGATTCCCCTACCTCAGTCTCCTGAGTAGCTGGGATTGCAGGCGTGCGCCACCATGGACGGCTAATTTTTTTTGTATTTTTAGTAGAGACAGGATTTCTCCATGTTGGTCAGGCTGGTCCCGAACTCCCAACCTCAGGGATCCGCCTGCCTTGGCTTCCCAAAGTGCTGAGATTACAGGCTTGAGCCACCGCACCTGGCCTCTTTATGCTTTTTAAAATAACTTTCCTGCATCTCTTACATTGATAGTGAAGGGCCAACTTTGAGACAGTGACACACGAGAGAAGGCCACAGTTATCCACAGAAAGCTTTGCTAGCTAGATATTTCTTTGAGATTGCTGATCCTGTTATTCTCACAAAAGGCCCACAGAAAAAGGAAGAAAGAAGGAAAGAAAAGAAAGGAGGGAGGGAAGGGAATAAGGGAGAGAAAGAAAAAGAGAGAGAGAGGGAGGGAGGAAGAAAGAAAGAAAAAGGAGAAATGAAGGAAAGAAAAGTCAGTTTCCCAGAAAATCCCATCTGGTTTTCTAGCTGCCTCTCTGGGCAAGGCTGAGCTCTGCACGGCTTTCCCTTCCAGTCTCCACCTTCCACTGTGGCCACTGGCAAGGGCTGTTGGGACCCTCTACAGAGGGCACATGGGGAAAGGGGGTGCAAGTGCTGGCCTTCTTATTTCTCCTGGACTTTTGCTAAGGCCTGCATGGGGAATACCCCTGTTGATTGCCAAGCTAAGCATTTTCATAGGCTGAGTCACATAGACAGAGCTTTGTGAATACAAAACAGGGAAATAAAGGAACAAAACACCAATCCTGAAGGGCAATGACACTATCAAGTGCCGTTGAATGAACTCAGGATCTAACTGAACCGCGCCTTTCTGTGGTTCTGTTTTGCATAAGCATAATGCGAACTTCTAATGAGTTGGTTAATATTCCTTCCTCACTGTTTCTTTAAACCCTGCTTTGAAGCATAGCGGTGTCAACCAGTAAGAAGTTTAGAAAGCCTGTGCTTTGTTACTGGAGTTTAATTAAAATACACTGAGCCTTGAAGAAACTTGTGGCTTAGAGTAATGGAAAATTGGGAATTCAGATGTATAGACTGATCCTGGGAAGAAAGGCCAAATTTCCTCTAAAGCATCAGATTTCTCGTCTTCCATTTCTGTGTAGACTTGTAGTTGACTCAGTTTTTTTTTTTTTTTTTTTTTTTTTTTGGGATGAGTTTCGCTCTTGTTACTCAGGCTGGAGTGCAATGGCGCGATCTCGGCTCACCGCAACCTCCGCCTCCTGGGTTCAGGCAATTCTCCTGCCTCAGCCTCCCGAGTAGCTGGGATTACAGGCACGTGCCACCATGCCCAGCTAATTTTTTATATTTTTTTAGTAGAGACGGTGTTTCACTGTGTTGACCAGGATGGTCTCGATCTCTTGACCTCGTGATCCACCCGCCTCGGCCTCCCAAAGTGCTCGGATTACAGGCTTGAGCCACTGCGCCCTGCCGACTCATTCTTAAACATACATGTGATCACTTTTCCAATAAAGGATTGATCAATGTTATAATGGCCAAGAATTTGTGCGGGAACACAGTTCATGGTCTGAAAAAAAGAATTTGACATTTCCCTGCACAGAAGCATTTTCCAAATGTTCATACTATTTCATTTTTTAATTGAATTCATTTATAAACGCATTTATCCTACACCAGTTATGTGCAAAGCAAGTGTGGGTGCTAGGGATACAGTTGTGAGCAAAACTAGACCAACCTCTCCCCTTTTCCTCAAGGAATTTCTTTTCTTTTTCTTTTTTTTTGAGACAAATCTTGCTCTGTCACCCAGGCTGGAGTGCAGTGACCTGATTTCCGCTCACTGCAACCTCCGCTGCCCGGGTTCCAGCAATTCTCCCCTCTCAGCCTCCTCAGTAGCTGGGTTACAGGCTCACATCACTACACCCCACGAATTTTTGTATTTTTAGTAGAAATGGGGGTTTTGGCATGTTGGTGTGGAACTCCTGATCTCAAGTGATCTGTCCGCCTTGACCTCCAAAAGTGCTGAAATTATAGGTGTGAGCCACTGCGCCCAGCCTCTGCAGTTAAGAGTATGGCATTTAGCCGGGCGCGGTGGCTCAAGCCTGTAATCCCAGCACTTTGGGAGGCCGAGGCGGGTGGATCACGAGGTCAAGAGATCGAGACCATCCTGGTCAACATGGTGAAACCCCGTCTCTACTAAAAATACAAAAAATTAGCTGGGCATGGTGGTGCGTGCCTGTAATCCCAGCTACTCAGGAGGCTGAGGCAGGAGAATTGCGTGAACCCAGGAGACGGAGGTTGCGGTGAGCCGAGATCGCGCCATTGCACTCCAGCCTGGGTAACAAGAGCGAAACTCCGTCTCAAAAAAAAAAAAAAAAAAAAAAAAAAGAGTATGGCATTTAGCTTGCTCTTGAGAAATGAACTTGACTTTAACAAAGCATGAAACAGTTAAGAAAAATAAATGATTTGAATACAGCACTTGTCACCAGCATGCCATTACTGATAATGGTGTATCTATTATTCTAATGGCAATGCTACAGAGGTATTCTTCAAAGCATGATACACACATGATACTCGCAGGTGTCAGACTTCACCTTGGCAGCTCCGCCTGTCTGTCCGTGGTGCTTTCCACTCCTGTTCCCGGAGGGTGGGTCTGGGTGGAGCAGAGATGCTTTAAGACCCTGTTTCTCAGAGTTCAGTTTCTGCATCCAAATCACCTGGATGTGCTTGTCAAAATTCAGATTCTTTACCCTTGTTTCAGACCCAGAGAATTAGAATCTCAGGAAGTGGGGCCAGAAATAAGCATTTTTTTGGTTGTTTGAGACAAAGTCTCACTCTGACACCCAGGCTGGAGCGCAGTGGCACAATCTGGGCTCACTGCAACCTCTGCCTCCCCAGTTTAAGCAATTCTCTCACCTCAGCATCCTGAGTAGCTGGGATTACACACTCCCCAACACCACACCTGGCCAGAAATATGCATTTTTTTTTTTTTGAGACGGAGTTTCCCTCTTGTTACCCAGGCTGGAGTGCAATGGCGCAATCTTGGCTCACCGCAACCTCCGCGTCCTGGGTTCAGGCAATTCTCCTGCCTCAGCCTCCTGAGTAGCCGGGATTACAGGCACACGCCACCATGCCCAGCTGATATTTTTTGTATTTTTAGTAGAGACGGGGTTTCACCATGTTGACCAGGATGGTCTCGATCTCTTGACCTCGTGATCCACCCGCCTTGGCCTCCCAAAGTACTGGGATTACAGGCGTGAGCCACCGCACCCGGCCGAAATATGCATTTTTAATGAACATTCCAGCCATGCACTGTGGCTTATGCCTGTAATACCAGCACTTTGGGAGGCCGAGGCAGACGGGTCACTTGCGGTCAGGAGTTTGAGATCAGCCTGGCCAACATGCTGAAACCCCGTCTCTACTAAAAATGCAAAAATTAGCCGGGCATGGCAGATACCTGTTATCCTATGTTATCCTAGCTACTTGGGAGGCTGAGGCAGGATAATCGCTTGAGCCCAGGGGACAGAGGTTGCAGTGAGCCGAGATTGCACCACTGCTCTACAGGTGTGTGCCACCTTGCCCAGCTAATTTTTTGTATTTTTAGTAGAGATGAGGTTTCCCCATATTGGCCAGGCTGGTCTCGAACTTCTGACCTCAAGTGATCTGCCCACCTCAGCCTCCCAAGGTGCTGAGATTAACAGGTGTGAGCCACCGCGCCCGGCCTAATTTTGTATTTTTAGTAGAGACAGGATTTCTCCATGTTGGTCATGCTGGTCTCCAACTCCTGACCTCAGGTGATCTGCCTGCCTCATCATCCCAAAGTGCTGGCCTGGCCTTTATGTTTTAAAAATGTTGTCTACATCATCCTTTCAGAAGGAGGAGACTAAAAAATGCTGTGAATGAACTGTTTGGAGTAAACGTAGATTTTAGTAGAGGGAAAACCACATGAGGTCAAGGTGTTTGTACATTTCCACATTCTCAACACTCAGCCTTATGCTGGAATATACTGCATACTCCTAAGTGTTGAATGAATGAATCAATAAATAAACAAATGGGCCCGGTGTGGTGGCTCACGCCTATAATTCCAGCACTTTGGGAGGCCGAGGAGGGCAGATCACCTGAGGTCAGGAGTTCAAGATCAGCCTGGCCAACTCTGTCTCTACCAAAAATACAAAAATTAGATGGGTGTGGTGGTGTGTGCCTGCAGTCCTAGCTACTTGGGAGGCTGAGGTGGGAGAATCGCTTGAACCCAGGAGATGGAGGTTGCAGTGAGCCGAGATCGTGCCAGTGCACTCCCCACCGGCGACAGAGTGAGAAGTCCGTCTCAAAATAAATAAATACACAAAAATAAATAAGTAAACAAATGCCTTAAAGATGATGGACTCAATCACTATGTAACAGAAGGAAGAAGAGCATTATTCAACAGAAGGAAGAAGATAAGAAAAAATAATTAAAACTAGAGCCTGAAGACATAATTTACCTCAGACGTGTCTGTTTCGCTACTCTTATTTCTTCTTTCCGTCTGCCTCTAAACTGGTGTGCAATGTTTGTGTAGTATTTGGAAGGGTGGCACAGACAAGAAAGAATAAAAGTACTGGCCAGCATGGCAGGTGCCTGCTTAATGTGTCTATGTCAATAAAGTTAGGTGGTACAAGTTGCATGATTTTTTTAAGCTGAAAAAGTACTCACAGTTTATTGAGTCCAACCCTTCACTTTGCAGATGAGGAAAGCAGAGATTAGAGCAATCCAATGACCTGAGGAAGGTCCTTGGAACAGCCGGCTGAACATTGAACAGGTATATCATATCATTGTTTATTGCCTTTTAGGGGCAGCGACTGTGATGCTAAGTAAAATTAATGATAGACCTGCCTGACATCAGCCTCGCAGCCCCAAACATTAGATTGAGTTTACTTGGTTTGACAAACTGATGGATTGCCTTTGCACTGATTTTGATAAAAACTCTCTAAAAGTAATGTTCTTAAACTTTATTTTGTACAATGATGACAGTGGGGAATGCTTGTTTCTTGTTTGTTTGAAACAAAGTCTTGCTCTGTCACCCAGGCTGGAGTGCAGTGGCGCAGTCTCAGCTCACTACAACGTCTGCCTCCTAGGTTCAAGCGATTCTCCTGCCTCAGCCTCCCCAGTAGCTGGGATTACAGGCATAAGCCACCACACCCAGCAGATTTTTGTAATTTTAGTAGAGATGGGGTTTTGCCATGTTGGCCAGGCTGATCTCGAACTCCTGACCTCAGGTGATCCACCTGCCTCAGCCTCCCAAAGTGCTGGGATTAGAGGCGTGAGCCATCACACCTGGCCGTTTCTCTTCCTTATGTCTAAAAGGATCTGTCTGGTCTTCTACATGCATTTCTCCATCACTAGAACCTTCCACGTGGTCATCACTGAGTTAGAACAACACGCAACAAAACTGGTTTTTATTTCATTATTTGCACAGAGTAACACCCAAAGAATTTGCAGTGCAAGTTTAACAGTGAGCTAAACCACACGTGCGACTCTACTAGCAGGAGGGAATGTCTCCTGTGCAAAGGGGCGGCTTGCAACATTTTTCCCAGATGGTCAGCAGAAACGTGAACTAATAATTACTTCATAAGACAAACTGTTGTGTCCGTGAGGAGGGAGGAAATAGCGCTGCTAGAACGCGATGGAGTGTGCAGCCCCCTCTCTGGCTGTGGAGACACCGTACGAGCTACACAAGAGTCTGCTTATGGTGCGCTGTGGCTTGCTTTATTGCGTTTATTTCCTGTTTCTGATCTCAGGCCTTTCAGAAAATTTCCTGTGAAATGGAAATCCTGACTGCTTTTTTTCTGGTGCATTCTTTACATGGTACATGACTAATTTCATATAATTAAGGAAGCTTTTCACAAACAGACTAACTAGACGGCTGAGAAAGTATAAAAACCTATGTGTGGGAGATATATTGGTATTTAGGGCACAGTTGCATTTAATTTTTATAAATGGTTCCAACTTCTACAGAGAAATTTGGGAACTCCAGGACATAGCAGGATATTTTTTTAATAGGCCATTTTAAGGACTTTATTTATTTTTAATTTGCAGTGCAATTTTTGAAAGCCCATATGGGCCAGTTTATTTTAAAATTGAAAAATCACCTCCTTCAAAACCCCCGTGAGCTCTCAGAGTTTTATATATATACATATATAGTAAATTACATATAAAGCCTACTTGTAATTTTGGAAAATTTGAAGAATTTGATACTTAAACATTAATGATGTTAACATTTTTTAAAAGGGTACTTGTTATAGGCCTGGGGAATCTAGTAAATGCCTTACGTGTATTACCTTATTTTTTTTATTGTTATTGTTTTTTGTGTGTGTGTTGGAGACAGAGTCTTGCTCTCCCACTCATCTGTCACCCAGACTGGAGTGCAATGGTGTGATCACAGCTCACTGCAGCCTTAATCTCCCTGGGCTCAGGTGATCCTCCCACCTCAGTCTCCCCAGTAGCTATGACTACAGGCATGTGCCACCACGCCTGGATAATTATTATTTTTTTCTTTTTCTTTTTTCCCTTAAGACAGAGTTTTGCTCTTGTTGCCCAGGCTGGAGTGCAATGGTGCAGTCTTGGCTCACTTCAACCTCTGCCTCCTGGGTTCAAGTGATTCTCCTGCGTCAACCTCCCGAGGAGCACTGATTACAGGTATGCACCACCACATCCGGCTAAGTTTGTATTTTTAGTAGAGATGGGGTTTCTCCATGTTGGTCAGGCTAGTCCTGAACTCCTGACCTCAGGTGATCCACCCAACTTGGCCTCCCAAAGTGCTGGGATTACAGGTGTGAGCCACCACGCCTGGCCTTATTTTTTAATTTTTCATACAGCTGGGCACAGTGGCTCATACCTGTAATCCAAACACTTTGGGAGGCCGAGGTGGATAGATCACTTGAGGTCAGGAGTTCGAGACCAGCCTGGCCAACATGGTGAAACCCCATCTCTACCAAAAATATAAAAAACTAGCTGGGTGTGGTGGCACACACTTGTAATCCCAACTACTTGGGAGGCTGAGGGAGGAGAATCGCTTGAACCCAGGAGGCAGAGATTGCAGTAAGCCGAGATCATGCTACTGCACTCCAGCCTGGGCGACAGAGTGAGGACTCCATCTCAAAATAAATAAATAAGTGAAGAAAAAACCATAAATAAATAAATTTTGTATACAGACTGAGTCTCACTATGTTGCCCAGGCTGATCTTGAACTCATAGGCTCAAGCAATTCACCCACCTTGGCCTCCCAAAGTGCTGGGATTATAGTGTGAGCCACTGCGCCAGACCCATACCTCTTCACAACAATCCCATGAGGTAGCTACTCTCCCCACAAGGTCGCTACTCTCCCCACTTTACACATGAGGAAGCTGTGTCCACCAGAATGCTAATAGTTATCCAAAATCAAACAGCTAGAAAGTAATGGAAGCAAGATTCTCATCTGTTCTTTGTGACCCAGAGCTCATAATCTCACTGAGCTTGTGCTGTGTGGCCTCACTGTAAATTATAAAAACAGCCACCTTAATTAATGATGGACTACGTACCTGAGGGCAGGTTTCACATAATAGGGTCCATGTATTTATTTTGATTAGCCCTTACATAGACCCTTATCCAAACGCTCTGGAATTTCCTTAGCAGGACATGTGCAGAGAAGCTAAAGGCAGGCTGTTTGCTTGTCCTGTTATTATCTGGAATTCTCTGCTCCTCATGTTGGTCCCTAGTGTCTAATTTCCTTGTCACTGACTTCCCACCATCATTGAATCAACAGCCATATTTATCCCTTTCATTTAAATAATGGCTATACATTTTTGGAGTAATCAGAAAACATTTTCTTCATGTTTTTTTGGAGTAAACAGAAAACATGAAGTAAGAAAACATAAAGAAGGTATTATTGGCCGGGCGCGGTGGCTCGCGCCTGTAATCCCAGCACTTTGGGAGGCCGAGGCGGGTGGATCACGAGGTCAAGAGATCGAGACCATCCTGGTCAACATGGTGAAACCCCGTCTCTACTAAAAATACAAAAAATTAGCTGGGCATGGTGGCGCGTGCCTGTAATCCCAGCGACTCAGGAGGCTGAGGCAGGAGAATTGCCTGAACCCAGGAGGCGGAGGTTGCGGTGAGCCGAGATCGCGCCATTGC
>NW_022437045.1:2287353-2337116 GCF_009761245.1 Sapajus apella | reverse complement strand
AAAAAAAAAAAAAAAAAAAAAAAAAAAAGGTATTATTATTATTATCATTATTTTGAGATGGAATTTTGCTCTTGTTTCCCAAGCTGGAGTGCAATGGCGCAATCTCGGCTCACTGCAACCTCCGCCTCCCAGGTTCCCGCAATTCTCCTACTTCAACCTCTCAAGTAGCTGGGATTTCAGGCATGTGCCACCATGCCCAGCTAATTTTTGTATTTTTAGTAGAGACAAGGTTTCACCATGTGGTCAGGCTGGCCTTGAACTCCTGACCTCAGGTGATCTGCCCGCCTCGGCCTCCCAAAGTGCTGGGATTACTGGCATGAGCCACCTCACCCTGCTAAAGACGGCATTATGATGGAAATTGCGTTGCAAAGTTAAGCTTTCAAATTCAACATGATTTTCAGTTTTCCCTTTGTTGGAGGCTCTGATGCAAGGTGATATTTTACAAAGTATCCCTAAGTCCTTCCTATGGCTGTAGCTGTCTGAGAGCCACCAGGGCTGATGGAAAAGGGACTAAATGACTCCAAACCCCTAGACTGGGCTTGTTTGCTTCCCTCTTGGATGATAGGATGCTAAGTGTCAGGTTTAGCCACTCCTCAGCTTGGCCCTCAAAATGTCTGGGGTGGGATCAGCCTCATAAGAATCATGCTTTAGACTGGAACTTTCTCTAAGGCAGGAACGGCTGTGTCTTTGTATTTTCAGGGACTTGCACTGTGTCCAGCACAGCATACACATTTAGGAGTCGATTCATGAAGGAATAAAGGAATGTGTGCTGTCTAAGCATGTGGACGATGCTGTGATCCTCAATCTCACACTATTTTTCTGAAAATGTTTTAGTAGAAGAATGTTTCAGCTCATAGGTTTGGAACTCATGAGCCGAACTTTGAAACAGAGCCTCAATAAAAGAATGTGAAACTTACGAGGCTTCCAAGAAAGATTTCTCTGCACAAATAAATTGAAAACATTGCTTGAACAGTAGTCTTTCTTGTGTTCCCCCAAGTACCAAATTCCTGGTACTTTAAGTGGACTCCAGTCTGTAGAATTTGCAACTCCAGGAGCGATGCGGAGATATGTGCCAAATTAAGTAAACCACAGTATCTGCATATAAATATGTCTGAACATAAATTCAAAGTATGTTAGGACAATGTGTAGCAACTTCAGTTAATGGTGTGTGACAGTTGGTAATGACGTTGACACCATTTTTTGTTTAAGAAGAAAATTACTGTTTCACCATAAGTCATAACATACTCATAATCATTTGTCAACATGGGATCTGTCATTTTGCTTTTCCTTCAAACATGGCAAGTGGGTCAGTGTTGTGATGGATCTTTGCATGATGGATATTGTCTATGCTGCAATGAAAATTTATCCGTGGGTTGGTTTTTTTTTTTGGCAATGAAAATGTATAAAGGCAGGGTGTAGTGGCATACGCTTATAGTCCCAGCTACTGAGGAGGTCGAGGCAGGAGGATCACTTGAGCTGAGGAGTTTGAGACTGGCCTGGGCACCACAGTGAAACCTCATCTCTAAAATGAAATAAACCATCATTGTAATCCCAGGATTTTGGGAGGTTCAGGCAGGCGGATCACCTGAGGTCAGGAGTTGTTCAAGACCATCGTGGCCAACATGGTGAAATCCCATCTACTAGAATTACAAAAATTAGCTGGGAGTGGGACCGGGTGCCTGTAATCCCAGCTACTGAGAAGGCTGAGGCAGGAGAATTGCTTGAACTTGGGAATTGGAGGCTGCAGTGAGCAGAGATCATGCCAGTGCACTCCCGCCTGGGCAACAAAGCGAGACTCCTGAAAAAAATAAGGGATGGTGTGGTGGCTCACGCCTGTAATCCCAGCACTTTGGAAGGCTGAGGCAGGTGAATCACAAGGTCAGGAGTTCGAGACCAGGCAGGCCAACATGTTGAAACCCTGTCTCTACTAAAAATACAAAAATTAGCCAGACATGGTGGTGGGCACCTGTAATCCTAGCTATTCAGGAGGCTGAAGCAGGAGAATTGCATGAACCCAGGAGGTGGAGGTTGCAGTGAGCCGAGACTGTGCCTTGGCACTCCAGCCTGGCAACAGAGAGAGACTCCATCTCAAAAAAAAAAAAAAAACGGAAAGAACCCGTCATCGTCCATGAGATATTTAAAGATCGTGCCATGAGAGCCAGGAGGGGACTTCCTAGGGCCATCTCCAACTTTTAGACTGTGTTCCATTGACATCTATATCCAAGATCTTTCCTCTTCAAGGAGGAATTCTGAAAGCGTTTGCTCTCAGCCCAGCTCTACTGTGTCATTATAGGGGAGGTCTCTAATCTGAAATTTCAGAGTGACTTTCATCACATGATACTATAGAGACGAACTTTTTACCTGATTGCTTTTGGCAGAATCTCCTACTGCCGCGGGGATCACTCCACTCTGCCTGTTCTCTTCCGTGGCACTTAGCACAGACTGTCTGGTAAAATAATTATTTGCGTACACAACTCCTCATCTAAGACCGTGTTTGTGTTTGATATTTGCTTGTTCTTTATGTGTGTGTTTCCCTGAGCCCTTGCTTTAGAGTTCAGGAGACTTGGATCTGAATCCTGGCTTCACTACTTCTGGTAGCCAAGAAAACTTGGACAAGTTATTTTCTCTCCCTTAGCGTTAGTTGCAAAATAAGAATAACAGTTTCTACCTCCTTGGGTTGATTTGAGGATCAAGTGAAATAGTGTGTGTCAAACCCTGAGAGTAGGGCCTGGCACACCATGGCAGCGGATAACTAAAGTCTAACGTTATCGGGAATGGTGCTCCTGAGGGGAACCGAGATGTGATCCTCTGTTTTTCCTCGTGGGGAGAAATTCTGCAAGTGCTGCTTTATCGCTTTTCCGTGTCGTGGAGCCGGTGTGACTTGCTGATAGGTTTGCGTAAGGAACTTGAACATGACAAATTCTTACATTGAAAAGATTAAACCATAACTTCAGACTGCCACTTTCATTCCTCCCCCACCCTCACCCCTCCCAGGAAGCCAGGAAGGAAAATTGTGCCAGCCATCTGACAGCAAATATTTATGAGCTATTGCTTCGCTCAAGGTACTATGCCAAGGATGCAGCATTTAAAAAGAAGTGTTGGCCGTGCATGGTGGCTCATGCCTGTAATCCCAGCACTCTGGGAGGCCAAGGTGGGCGGATGACTTGAGGCCACAAGTTCGAAACCAGTTCAAGAAGAAGAGCATTATAAGAACCCCCTCTTATGCCAAAGGCAATCCTGACACCTACCACATAGATGAATTTTATTTGTTTTTGAACTTATCTAACTGGAATCACCTAGTACCTCCTATTTTATGTCTAGCTTCATTCTCTCACCATTATGTTTATAAGAATCATACAGGAGTTGGTTCATTTTCTATGCTGTATACTGATCCATGATATGAATATGCCACAGTTTATATGTTTATTCTACTGTCAACGACCATTTGGGTTGTTCTTTGTTTGAACTATTGCAGATAATGATGCTGTCCGACATCATTCTACCTACCCAGTGTGCACTTACCTCTGCTTCTACTGGGCACGTATACTGGAGTAGAATTGCTGGTGTCAGAGACTGCATTTGTTCAATTTCTGTAGTTACTGTCAAAGTTTTTCCAAATTGCTTGTATAGATTTATATGCCCACCAGCCATTTATGAGTATTATACACGCCCTTGCCAACACTTTATTTATTTATGTATTGAGACAGAGCTTTGCTCTGCCACCCAGGCGGGAGTGCTATGGCGTGATCTCAGCTCACTGCAACCTCTGCCTCCCAGGTTCAAGTGATTCTCCTGCCTCAGCCTTCTAAGTAGCTAGTATTACAGGTGCAGGCCACAATGCCCAGCTAATTGTTATATTTTTAGGAAAGACAGGGTTTCACCATGTTGGCCAGGCTGGTCTTGAACTCCTGACCTCAGGTGATCTGGCAACCTCAGCCTCCCAAAGTGCTTGCATTACAGGCATGAGCCGCTGTGCCTGGCCCCTTGTCAACACTTAATGTCGTCCATTTTTAGTTTGAGCCATTTGGAGGGCATGCAGTTGGGTATCTTTGTGGCCTTAGTTTTTTAATTTTTAAAATATTTGTTATAGAGACAGGATCTTACTGTACTGCCGAAGCTGGTCTTAAATTCCTAGCCCCAAGCAGTCCTCTCACCTTGGCTCTCCAACTGCTGGAATTACAGGTGTGAGCTGCTGCGCCTGGCCTGTGGTCTTAGTTTTTATTTCCTTGATGGCTAGTGTGGTTGAGCATCTTTTAACATGTTTAGTAGCATCTTCTTTTCAATAGTAACTGTTCCAATCTTTTTAAATTGCAATGATGAATTTTTAAATTACTTGATTTGTCACAGTTCTGTACATATTCCAGATGCCAGATCTTTATTGGGTAAAGTTATTGAGATATCTTTTCTCTGGCTGTCTTGGCAGCTTAGTGGTTGAGACCGAGTGTCAGTCTGTCACCGGGCTGGAGTGCAGTGGCGCTATCGGCTCACTGCAACCTCCACCTCCCGGGTTCAAATGATTCCCCTACTTCAGCCTCTTGAGAGGCTGGGATTACAGCTGTGCGCCACCATGCCTGGTCTCCTGAAAGTACAAAAGTTTTTGTATTTTAGTAGAGACAGGGCTTCACCATGTTGGCCAGGATGGTCTCGATCTCCTGACCTTGTGATCCACCCACCTTGGCATCCCAAAGTGCTGGGATTACAGGCGTGAGCCACCGTGCCCAGCCTCCTGAAAGTACTTTGTGCAATGACGATATTTTCTCCCATAAATGTGTATCATCAATGCTGATCTTCTGGGTGATGGAACGGCTCTGGGACCTCCTCCTCGATTAACGTACCTTCTCTGCTTCTAAGAGTGTCTGAGATTACATCAGGCATCATCATTCCTTTGGTTCTCAAAGGCATCGTCAGTTTTTCATTAAAGCACAAATATCCCCTGAGAAAGTTCACAGCTTGAGCTCTTAGCAACAGCCAGCAGTTGTTTGTTGTGGGAGTTCTGTCCTGGGACCTGGCGGAGATGCTGAAGACGTAAAGGAAGACCCAGACCACATCACCTTCCCAGCTTGGCCTGGGACTAGCTCATCGTAATCGTCAACAGCCAAGATTTAATGAACATCCATGTGGTAACAGTGATAATTAACTTGGAAGTCTTGAACTATAATTCAAAATAGAAAGAGTTCATTAAGGAAATGAAGAGTTTTATCTTCCCCATAGGTCTGGAGGTCAGGCCCATCTACTCTGTCATGAGCTGCACTCTCTGTATAGGGCTTCTCTTTGTTTTTCATTTTTTGAGACGGAGTTTCGCTGTTGTTGCCCAGAGTGCAATGGTGGGATCTCGGCTCAGCGCAACCTCCTCCTCCTGGGTTCAAGCGATTCTCCTACCTCAGCCTCCTGAGCAGCTGGAATTACAGACTCCTGCCACTATGCCTGGCTAATTTTTGTATTTTTAGTAGAGATGGGGTTTCACCATGTTGGCCAGGCTGATCTCAAACTCCTAACCTCAGATAATTTGCCTGCCTCAGCCTCCCAAAGTGCTGGGATTGCAGGCATGAGCCACCGTGCCTGGCCTGAGCCACCATGCCCAGGCAACTGTTTTTATCTTACGTAACAGATAGTACTTATTGTGTGCTTTACAAATATTAATTCATTTCATTCCCATATGGTTCCATCAGGTAAATTGTATTAATATCCCCATTTCACAGACGGGAAAACTGAGGCACTGAGCATTAAGCCATTTCCTGAGGTCACAAAGCTAGTGTAAGAAGTAAAGCCAGTGAAGAGACGTTGATGAATGGGTGTAACTATACAGTTTGATAGAAGAAATGAGACCTAGTGTTCGATAGATCATTAGGGTGGCTATAGTTTACAATAACCTATTGCATATTTCAGAATTACTGGAAGAAAATAATTTGACTGTTTCTAGCATAAAGTAAAGGTGGTGGGGGTTGGGTGCAATGGCTGATGCCTGTAATCCCAGCACTTTGGTAGGCCAAAGTGGGCGGATGACCTGAGGTCAGGAGTTGGAGACCAGCTGGGCCAATATGGTGAAACCCCATCTCTACTAAAAATATAAAATTTAGCCGGGTATGGTGGTACAAGCCTGTAATCCCAGCTACTCTGGAGACTGAGGCACAGAATCGCTTGAACCCAGGAGGCAGAGGTTGCAAGGAGCCAAGAGCGTGCCACTGCACTCTAGCCTGGGCGACAGATTGAGACTCTGTCTCAAAAAAAAAAAAAAAAAAAAAGGAGAAAATAAAGGTGATGGATATTCCCAAGTACGCTGATTTGATCTTTACAATTTACTCATACTGAAGGCAATGTATTAAATTATCACGTGTACATCTATTACATACCAAGTTTTAAAAATCGAGGAAAAAATAAAGGCAAGGTTTAAACCAGACCTTCCGACCCCAGCTGGGGCTCTCTGTGCTGTGCTTCATGGGCTCACGTGTGCGCACCGAGGCTTTGTCTTTCCTTATGCTGACTTTCACTGTTCTTGCAAATGTGTGGTGGTCAGAGCTTCGTGAACATTTCTTAGTGTACTCACATCTGGAGTGATAGAGAGACATCTGGCCAGGAAAAAAGGTGATTCATTTTTTGTTTTTATTGAGACAGAGTCTCACTCTGTCACCCAGGCTGAAGTGCTGTGGCGCCTCAACACCCTGGGCTCCTTGGAGCCTCCTACCCGGCTTCCCAAAGTGTTGGGACTATAGGTGTGAGTCATCATGCCCAGCTAGGACTGGAATTTTTTTTTTTTTCTGAGGCAGGGTCTTGCTCTGTAACCCAGGCTGGGGTGCAGTGGTGTGATCTCAGTTCACTGCAACCTCCACCTTCTGGGTTCAAATGGATTCTCGTGCCTCAGCCTCTGGAGTAGCTGGGATCACAGGTGTGCATCACCACACCCACTTAATTTTTATATTTTTAGTATAGATGGGCTTTTACCGTGTTGGCCAAGTTGGTCTCTGACTCCTGACCTCAAGTGATCCAACCGCCTCAGCCTTCCACAGTGCTGGGATTCCGGGCGTGAGCCACCATGCCCGACCAGTAATATCCTTTCTCATCATAGAAAATTGTAGTTTAACAAAGAAACTTTCTAAAATGTACAATAGACTGGGTTAACCTCTTTAACCAAATCCTCAATTGCTTTTTGCATTCTACTGTGGCATTACCTGGAGTGTGTATTTGCAGATGGTGGCATTGCTTGGAGTGTGTATCTGCAGATGATGGAAAAAGACAGCCCAAGGTGAGAGGAGGGGAGGAAAGGCGCTCCCTGCCCTGAGTGTCTGTCTAGCCACTCGTTCTGATGGCTGCAGCTTTAAAACACGTTGTCTGTTTTTATGGGGGAATTCCACAAGTGAAAGGTGTTTGTGGAGACTCTCATCCTAAATGACATGAAAGACTTACAAAATATGAAAAGAGAAGGAAGCCACTGCAGGTGTTAATCTAGAGGAGTACATTTTAACGTCAAGTGATTTTAAATTATTTTTTTATGGAATGCTGTGCTTTACAGTGTTATGATACAAATCTAACCTTTGAGCCAGCCCTATGGAAAACTATATCTAATTTAAAAGCTTGAATTTGGATTTTAGAATTTGTTGCCTTGTTAAAGCTTATAATTAGAAAGTTTTGGTAAAAAGCAAAGATAGCTGCAAGTTCAAGGTATTTTTTGTTTGTTTATTTGTTTATTTTATGTTATTTTATTTTTATTTTTTTAAGAGACGGGGTCTCACTATGTTGCCCAGGCTGGAGTGCAATGGCTATTCACAGGCACGATCCCACTACTGATCAGCATGGGGATTTTGACCTGCTCCATTTCCAATCTGGGCTGGTTCACACCACCTTAGGCAATCTGGTGGTCCCCTATTCAAGGTATTGTTACTCATACTGAAGGCAATAAGGATCATTAATTCATATATCCAGTAACTCAAAAGTATTTACAGTATCTGGAAAGACAAAATTTAAAAAGCAGATTTTTGTTTTCGTATGATGCCATTTTTCCATTTTTTCACTAAAGTTTATAAAAATCCTTTAGGAAAAAAATGAGGCTGGGGGTGGTGGTTCACGCCTGTAATCCCAGAACTTTGGGAGACTGAGGCAGGTGGATCACCTGAGGTCAACCTGGCCAACATGGTGAAACTCTGTCTCTACTAAAAATACAAAACTTAGCTGGCTGTGGTGGCTCATGCCTGTCATCCCAGCTACTTGGGAGGCTGAGGCATGAGAAGCACTTGGTCCCAGGAGGTGGAGGTTGCAATGAGTCAAGATCACACCACTGCACTCCAGTCTGAGCAACAGAGTGAGACTTGGTCTCAAAGGAAAAAAAAAAATGAAAAGAAAAGAAATAGTATAAGGCTATTAAGAGAACCACGTAAGTCGATATGTATTTATATGCAAATATTATTTATTTCACATAATAGCTATATATGATACATGTGATGAATATCTATTATAATTGTTACATAATACCCTGAGACTTTATTTTTCTTCCTTTTAAGATATATTAAACCCAGAAGAAATTGGCCTTTATATAAATATGAGCTTAAGTTCAGGTTTAGCTCATTTAGTACCCCAGTTTTGAAACAAAAACCCCCAAATCAAATATCATCGCCAAACCATAACACTTTGAGGAAGTACATGATGGTTTGTGCGTCTCTATTCAACCACACACACTACACGCAAACAGACTTCATAGCTCTTTTACAAGTAGGTAAAAGCTGGCTGATGTCCATTGTCTAGGTAGTTTAATTTCAAATATTACTTCCCTTCTAAAGATCCTGTCTGCAATCCAGATGGCCCTATGCCAACCCTTAACTTCAAATGTGGCTTAAGTTATCTTTGTCTGCAAGCAGAAATATTGACTATTTTTCTTCCCTTCCTGCATACTTAGAAATGTGAGCATTGAAAGTAATGGGGTCCAAACTCCAGACTCCAATACTTTCCATGATAATAAGAAGAACTTATATAACAGAAAGTTAGGGAGACTGTGCTGCTGAGGGCAGAGTGGAAATGACTGAGTAGAAATGTGGAGTCTTGGAAGGAAGTCCAAGGAATTCAGGACTAGTCCAGCCGGTGAAAGCTTCCGTGAAGTCCAAGAACAAGTTTAATGGGTGAAGGAATTGGAAAACTGGAACTTAGCATCATAAAGGGAAATTTGAAAGAAAAGATGTGCTCATATGGTGTTAAGTTTTGCATTTCACAGTAAGTTTATGAGTTCAGCAAACACATTTCCTATACAGAGGGCTCCAGTGAAAATAAGAACCAACGATATAACTTGGTAAACAAGAGGTAATATCCTTAAAATATATAGTGTAATAGTACTTCATTTTGATTTAAAAACACTTTTGTGTTTTCAGATATGTTTATCAAGCTAACTGAAATAGTTCTTTCACTGTTATACAGAAATACCTGAGACTAGGTAATTTATAAAGAAAAGAGCCAGGTGTGGTGGCTTGGACCCAGGAGGTGGAGGTTGCAATGAGTCAAGATCACACCACTATAATTCTAGCACTTTGGGAGGCCGAGGTAGGTGGATCACCTGAGGTCAGGGGTTTGAGACCAGCCTGGCCAATGTGATGAAACCCCATCTCTACTAAAATGCAAAAATTAGCCTGACATGTTGGTATGTTCCTGTAATCCCAGCTACTTGGGAGGCTGAGGCAGGAGAATCTCTTGCACCCGGAAGGCGAAGGTTGCAGTGAGCCAAGTTTGCACCATTGCACTCCAGCCTGGGCAACAAGAATGAAACTCCGTCTCAAAACAAAAAAAGAATAAATAAAAAAAGAAAAGAGGTTTAATTGGCTTGTGGTTCTGCAGGCTGTACAGGAATCATGGCGGCTTGTGTTTGGTTTCTGGGGAGGCCTCAGGAAACTTACAATCATGGTAGAAGGCAAAGGGGAAGCAGGCAAGTCTTACATGGCCAGAGCAGGAGAGAGAGAGAGATAGGGGAAGATTGTAAACAATCATATCTTGTGAGAACTCACTGTATAGTACTAATGGGAGATGGTGCCAGAACATTCATGAGAACTCTGCCCCATGATCCAATCACCTCTCACCAGGACCTGCCTCCAACATTGGGGATCACGATTTAACATGAGATTTGGGTGGGGACACAGATCCAAACTATATCGCTAACTTTATAAATTATGAAAAATGAAGCAAACTTAACATCAGTTTTTTTTATCAACTTAAAACAACTGACATCACAGGTAACTTTTTAAAAGGATTTATGTTTTGAGGGTAAAGGCCAAGGTTGTGCATGAGTAACTTGGCCTGCTGCACCCAAAACTCCCTGGCAAACTTAAGAATGACATGCTTCCCAGGAAGCACTGAGGACCACTGTCTCTGCTTCGGAGATGCCTGGAGATGCTTTCCAGCTCAGGAATGGGGTGGTGATAGGGCTGGGTGTGGCCAGGAGTCTCTGTAGTCCCATCCAAGGTTTTTAGACCGGGAATCTTGAGCAACTGTCTAAACAAAACATAGATCTTTTATCACGGTGTAGTAATCCTACCAGGTAGCCTTTAATTTTTTAATATTCCTGCAAAGATATATACATTGGACTCTAGTAACTTGTTAGTGGGGCGGACAACTGGTAAAATAATCCCAAGAGAAAGAAAACACCTGTGTGCACACACACGTGCCTGCATCCTTCAACTGCACACCATACGCACGTGCAAATGGTTTGAAGGCAATGGAGGGTGGATCAAATTTTGGGCTAAAACAGGTTTTTGGAATTCCAATCATGCCTACCTCTTTCTTTCAGGGATTTGAGAAATAATGGTGAAGTGAATCAAGCAGGCTCACGAGCGCCAGCTGAGCGGCTCGGGCCAAGTGAGGAGAGGAAGGAAAACGGCGACCTTCCTCGAAGAGGCTGTTCTCTAGGAATCTCCACTGCAAAAGTAGCCTGACCCACTGGCAGGACTGCCTGCATCTGCTGGCAAGAGGGCTGGACTTAAGCCTGTGCAGTCTTTGCCTGTTGGCTAGATCCCGGGACATGGGAGAGGGAGACTGTGTATTAGCCTGTTATCATTATGGGGAATTAAGCAGTAGAGATGCACTTAGTAGAAGTAACCATTGCTGGATCCCAGTTCTCTTCTATAAACAGGCTGTAAGACTGCATTTGAGAGGGCCAGGGGCGGTGGCTCACGCATGTAATCCCAGCACTTTGGGAGGCTAAGGTAGGTGGATCACCTGAGGTCAGGAGTTTGAGACCAGCCTGGCCAACAGGGTGAAACCCAGTAGCTACTAAAAATACAAAAAAGTAGCCGGGTGTGATGGCGCACACCTGTAATCCCAGCTACTTGGGAGGCTGAAGCAGGAGAATTGCTTGAACCTGGGAGGCAGAGGTTGCAGTGAGTCGAGATTGCGCCATTGCACTCCAGCCTGGGCAACAAGAGTGAAACTCTGTCTCAAAAAAACAAAAACAAGACAGTATTTGAACTCCTTAGAGATAGGTATTAAACGCCATAGTTTTTTGCTGGTATTGCCATTGTGTGGATGTGGTGAAGGTCCTTTCTGCAGCCAGTGGTGCCCAGGCTGAGGCAGAGAGTTTATATGGCAGGAAGACTCTCTTCCTTCAGGTGCTGTGAGCAAGAGTTAATATTGCTTCAAGGAATTGTCCAAAAGTGACAATGGTGTGTTAAGGAACCTCTCTTTGAGACAGAACTCAGAGGATGGCTAATTTGTCTGATGAAACCAAGAGGCAAATACTTGAATACTTTCTGGTGCCAGAGAGCTTTTGAAAAACATTCAATGCCGCGAACATTGCTAGGCACCTTCTATATATGTCAGGAAATGTACTAAGTGACCAGGGGCAGAAAGATAAGTGGGGCATGATCCCTAATCTCACAGAGTTTAGATCTGGGTAATCCGAGTCTGAAGACTGCAAGAGAATATGACAAAATGCTTACTTCTCGGTAGTGAGATTACAGCTAATATTATTAGTAAATTTTTTTTTTTTTTTTTTTTTTGAGACAGAGTTTCACTCTTTCACCCAGGCTGGAGTACAGTGGCGTGATCTCACCTCACTGCAACCTCCACTTCCGGGGTTCAAGTGATTCTCCTGCCTCAGCCTCCGGAGTAGCTGGGATTACAGGCGCCCACCACCATGCCCAGCAAATTTTTTGTATTTTCAGTAGAGATGGGGTTTCACCACCTTGGCCAGGCTGGTCTTGAACTCCTGACCTTGTGATCTACTCACCTTGGTCTCCCAAAGTGCTGGGATTACAGGTGTGAGCTACCGTGCCTGGCCTATTGTGATTAAATATTTTGGACATAGTAGGATCCTGTAGCTGAGTAGTTTTGAAACCTTGGGGGTTATCAAGTGAGTGGATGCTGAGGAAAGTGGGCTGCCTTTTTAAACATGCTGCTCTTTTTCTCTTTGCAAGGGGTAGAAATTTGAATTTATCTTCAGGGGTAGATTCTTCTAGAATTCCCTTCTGGTTCCTTAGCCAGTTTTGTTGACTCTCACCTCTTGTTCATACCTGTGGAAACTAGGAGAGGAGGCGCCCATGCCTCCAGGTGAGGCGAAGCCCTTGGGGCAGGAATGCACAGAGAGGATTGCAGCCAGGGGAGTCATGGACAGGAACTAAACTGTGGCTGGGGGACACGTGCCAGCAGAGAGACGTGTAGCAATGTTAGTATTCATCTGGAATGTGCGGGAAGAGTCTGGGAGAGGAAACTGGACGATGCCTGGACTTTCTGAGCCTGTAGAGTGTGCTGGTTAGTGGATCATGGCCCCTTAGCCCCAGGTTCATCCTTTTTGCCTTCTCTACAAAAACAGATCTAGGCTTTTTATTTTTTTTTTCATTATTATTATTATTTTGAGATGGAGTCTCTGTCACCCAAGGTGGAATGCAGTGGCACGATCTCGGCTCACTGCAGCCTCTGTCTCCTGGGTTCAAGTGATTCTCCTGCCTCAGCCCCCTGAGTAGCTGGGATTACAGGCACCTACCACCACACCCGGCTAATTTTTGTACTTTTAGTAGAGACGGGGTCTCACCATGTTGACCAGGCTGGTAGTATTTTTGAAACGGAATCTCACTCACTTGCCTAGGCTGGAGTGCAGTGGCGTGATCTCAGCTCACTGCAACCTCTACCTCCCAGGTTCAAGCGATTCTCCTGCCTCAGCCTCCCAAGTAGCTGAGATTACAAGTGCGGACCAGCACGCCTGGCTAATTTTTGTATTTTTAGTACAGATGGGGTTTCGCCATGTTGGCCAGGCTGGTCTCAAACTCCTGACCTCCACCCGCCTAGGCATCCCGAAATGCTGGGATTACCGACGTGAGCCACCGCATCCAGCTGGATTAGGCCTTTTCAACAACGGCCTTTGCCAGCTGGCTTGTTATTAAGCATGGTGGGTATGGGGCATGGGAAGGCACTGTAGGAGGACAGAGTTTTGTTTCCAGGTTGCCATGCTTCTGCTCAGCAGCTCCTGCAGCTTGGGAGGCTTCTCTGGGAGTACCCAGTGGCCACCTGCTTCTTCCAAGAACTCTGCTTTTTTTGTAGGTGCTTTTGTAGTGAAAAGCCTCCAGAAGACACCTCCCTGTGAGCAGTGTTCTTCATACTCTAAAGGGTAGATAACCAGCAAGTGAGGGTGGATTTCTAGCAAGTACCACTGGTTGGCACCTCAGTGACCTCTCTGCCACTTAGTGAACCATGGCTGTGCCTTCCCCAGCGGGGTCTGAGTCTTAACCCCGGGGGAAGGGGAAGCTTTCCTTGGGTGCATTCTCCCCACCCTGGGGTGATGGCTGCTCCTTCAGTGCTTCCATCTGCTCTTCCTATTTTCTTTTGTCTTTTGTCTTTCTTACTAGCCTAGTCAATTCCCCGTTACTTCTAATCCCGTTGTAGTTAATAATTGTTTGTATTAAACTTTCACAGTTGAAATCATTGTGTGGTCTCTCTCTTGGTGGGACCCAGATGGATACACGTGGGATGGGAGCTCAGACTCTGGTTACTTGGCTGTCAAAGGATGTTGTCTGTCTACAAGAACCAGGAGAGTTGGAGCCATCTGGGTTCTATGTATTTTTCAAGTTTGTGCAACAAACATGTTACTTTTATAATCAGAAAAATATTTTAAAAGTGTGAAAAATGCAATAAAAGAAGCAAGAAAAATAAATAAACGCACATCAGCACCTCCCATCCCTTGTCTCAGTGTGGTAAATGAAGGTCAGAAGTAAGAAGTACTTACAAGGTGTTGGCCAGGCACCGTGGCTCATGCCCATAATCCCAACACTTTGGGAGGCTGAGGTGGGAGGATCACTTGAGGGGCTCGAGGCCAGCCTGGCCAACATGGTGAAACCCCATCTCTGCTAATAATACAAATATTATCTGGGCGTGGTGGCTCATGCCTGTGGTCCCAGCTACTGGGAAGGCTGAAGCAGGAGAATCACTTGAACCCGGGAGGTGGAGGTTGAGTGAGCTGAGATCGTGCCACTGCACTCTAGCCTAGGCGACAGAGCCAGACTCCATCTCAAAAAACAAAGCAAAACAACACCCCCTCCCCCCCCCACAAAAAAAACCCAGTAAATAAGTGTCAAGGAAGAAAAGCTCCTTAGAGGTGACGCTTGACTTGAGCACGAAAGGGTGGGTGGTGTGGGAGGATATTTTCCCAGGCAGAGCCAAGTGCGCAAAGATGCAGACACGACCAGGGGAGGGCTACGTGGTGGGAGGGGCCAGTCGCTACCGGCCAGTGTGTATAGAGCCCGTGGTGGTTGAGGGTGGAGAGCAGGTCTGACCGATCCCCGCAAAGCCTGGAGGCTTCATTTTGAAACTGCGGGTTTGTTGTGGGAAAGCTAATTCCATCTGTCTTTCTGACTCACAGTTCTCGACTCATCTCCAGTTACGGAGACTGGGTCGTATTCACGCACTGCATGCACCTAACTGACCAGGCTGCTGTGCTCTGAACTTCAGCCCTGGGACTGTGCCCAAGGCCATCCTTCCCATCTGGCTGCTCCCAGCCAAGGACTGGTGGCGGCGTGGACGCGAAGGTAGGCAGGTTCCAGGGAGAATCGGGATCCCCATGATGGGCAATTTTGGCTGAAGGCCTCATGGATGATCTTGCTGAACTTTTCTTAGACTGCAGAGAGGCCAGGATGGGTGCTTCCCTGCCTCCTTCACCTGGGCTCGGATTTGCAGAATGCGCGGCCCTCTCCAGCTCTCACAGCTCCCGCTCTCACAGCTCCTCCTCATTTGGTTACACAGCCATTTCCCCCAAGAAAACCCTCCGCATTTGTCCTGACTGGGTGCTGCTTCTTGGAGGATCCACCCTAACGTACGGTCTGCATCTACTTTCCCTTCCCCCAAAGCAGGGAGAGTAATTCCTGGAACTTGGCGTTCCAGGCAGCTTTCATTCCTGCGTTTCCGGAGCTCCCTCGCCCTTCCCAGCGTCCGGGCCCACTGGGCCACTCAGCCTTCTCTCATAAAAATTGCAGCTTCCGCCGGGCGCCGTGGCTCACGCCTGTAATCCCAGCACTTTGGGAGGCCGAGGCGGGCGGATCACCTGAGGTCCGGATTTCGAGACCAGCCTGACCAACATGATGAAACGCTTTCCCTACTAACAAAATTAGCCGGGCTTGGGGGCGCATGCTTGTAATCCCAGCTCCTCAGGAGGCTGAGACGGGAGAATCGCTTGAACCCGGGAGAAGGAGGTCGCTGTGAGCCAAGATCGAGCCAAATCGCGCGCGCGCCCGCGCGCGCACACACACACACACACACACACACATACACACGCGCGCGCGCGCAAGATCGCAGCTTCCCCATCTGGAAGGTCCCAATTCGACTGGGCCCTCGAGTCCCAACTCTATTGCCACCTCCGCTGTGAAGCCGTCTCCTCTCCGAAGGGGAAGGAGATGGGAAGTCTGTGGCCGCTGACCTCTGCCCGCCTTTCCTTGGTGGAACCCAAGGAGCGCTGTCTTTAAACTCTTTGGGGAAAGGACTGGGTCGCATGGGCGCATCGCGTCCGCGGTCGCAGGTAGAGCCTCGGGCTCACAGTGAGCGCGTGCTGGGTGTCTCTGGAGTTTTTGTTTTCATTATTTGTGTTGTTCCAAAAGCAGGCACCGAGGGACACGGTCCGGCATCAGCCGGGAGCTGGAGTGGGGGGGTTCCAGGCCTGGCGCGGGGCGGGGCTGGGGCGTGTCCGGGGCGTGTCCGGGGCGGGACGGGAGGTGCGGTCGCGGCTCGGGCCTCGCCGGCGCTGCGCTCGGGACTGGGGCAGCCGTAACAGTGGCCGCGGTCGCCGCAGGCGCACAGCGCGCGCCGGAGTGGAGAACAAAGTGACCCCCAAAACTTCTCCAGCTCCGCCCGGCGTCCCCGCGAGGGCCACGCGCCGAGGGGCGCGGAGTGCGGCGTGCGACCGGCTCCACGGAGCCAGGCGCGCGACCCGAGGTAAGGGGCGCCCGGGCGAGGGCGCAGGAGGGCGAGGGCGGCGCGGGGCGGCAGCGGCTCCGGGTGCCCTGTGGGCGGGGTGGCGCGCGGCCGGCGGTCCCCTCCCTTCCCCTTTGTTGGCCGCCCCTCTCTGCCCCCGCTTTCCTTAGAGTCCCGCAGAAGGTCGCAGCTGTGGAGCGCGGCCTGGCACCTTCTCCCCGGAGGGCGGCAGCGTCCGGGTGCAGCCTGGCACGGGGGACGAAGCACTTTCCAGAAGCTCAGAAACGAGGTCCTTGGTCCCCTCGCGCTGCGTGACACGCGGGGCCCACTTTCAGCCCCGGTCCCATCCCGGATGGGAGGAGGCGGCGTCCCTGCCTCCAGATACCGAGGTCCTTGCCCAAAGCGGTGCCGTGGATGCCCGGAGTGGAGCGCCCGCTGCGCCCACGCCCGCCTGGCGACCTCGGAGACTCAGGAAGGCGCTGCGGCGGAGCAGGATCCCAGGCGGTCGGCTCTGCGAGTGTAGACCGTGCGGTCCCTGCTCAGCCCCTCCTGCTTTTCCGAGCACGGGAGCCATCCCGGACAGGCGCCGCTCCTAGGGGGGCTGAGGTGCCAGGTTTCTGTGAAAGCCGACACGTTGTACCCCTAATGTATCCTATCTACCAAAAACAGTCGAGAAAGAAGAGTCCATTCTTTCAACCATTGGTTGCCGACAGCCGCTGGAAAGGTCTGGGAGTAAGATTGCACGAGGTGTTTTTATCTTTAAGGAGCGGTGAAACTTAGTATTGATGAGCTCCCGTGCCTCTTTTTTTTTTTTAAATAGAAAAATAGGTTAACTTTATTTAAAGGAGGGAAGGCTGCTTGATCCCTAAGATAATTTCATTCAAGGGGTGGTTTTCCTGCTTTTCTCTGCAGGATTCAGGCAAGAGGCCACTTGGTGACCCTCAGCTTCCTTGGGTGGTGGTAAGACCTTTATTTACAAAGCAGCCAAGGGCCTGGCATTCTCTTCTCGTGGTAATTCACGCATTCTACCTCTTGCTCCCCAAATGATGCTGACAACCTTAACAGACAACACTGACTACTCTAGTTCTCTTCCCAATCGATTTAAGCCAGAGTGTCTCTAAAATCCTGCCAACTTTTGTACAGGTGCAGATCATATGCTGTAAGTGTTTCAGTTCTGGGCTCTGGATAAAACAGTGTCCATGGCTGGTTTTACAATTTGGGCATAACTGGTAGAACTGATGTGTATATACTCTTAGGAGTATTTCCTGATGTTCTTTAAGATTATGTTTTTAAAATGTAGGATCATGATTGGTGCACTTCTGCAAGCAAACTTTTGTTCCACTGGATTCTACCCACTCACTTTATAGGAAAATAAAACTTGTTGCTTCAGGGTGTCAGAGATTTTTGGTAAATGTAAAAGAACATGGCAAGGTATAACTGAAGAAGAGTTTGTTATTTACAGTGGCAAAACACGCCCCTAATGGTCTCAGAATCAGCTTTCAACACCTTGACATACCATGCTAAGATGCTTCGCAATGTGGCACCTTGCCTGCCTTTCCAGTTCCATCTACTGACTTTCCCCAGGCCTCCCGACTCTCCCCCACTTTCACACTGCCTGCTCTAGACACATCAAACTACTCACAAGTTGTCATTTCCAGACCACTGTTTGGAATGAATGAGATTCTGCTCACACTGTTCTTAGGCCTCTTGTCCATCTGTCAATTACCCACACATTCTTAATGTGTCAGTCAAATACCTTCTCTGGGAAGCCTTTCTTCCCCCTTATCCCTAGGCAAAGTTAAGCTCCTCCAGTAGTCAGTGCTTCCACTAGAACTCATTTTTGTATATACATCTGGCAGTGCTACCTTGCACAGTTGTTAAGGCTGTTCACTGCATAAGGTCATCTCGTCCAACAGGCAAGTGGAGGCTGAAATGCAATTCACGTTCCACTTCCCAAGCCTCTGGTGCACTCCTCTCCACTGGAGGAGGATGTATTTGGTAATTTAAGCAAAAGTACAGTGTGGGTTAGTAGTGACCCTGACTAAGCCCGTCCCCACTAGTATACTTAGCATCCATCACTTCAACTGATGTAATAGGAGCTCAGTTAAGGTTCCGTGAATGAGTGAAGAAAGAAAGGATTCTTTCCCTTTTTTTTTTTTTTTTTTTTTTTGAGACAGGGTCTCCCTTTGTCACCCAGGCTAGAGTGAGGCTCACAGCAGCCTCAGCCTCCCCAGCTCAAATGATCTTCTCTTCTCAGCCTCCCAAGTAGCTGGGACTACAGAAGCCTGCTACCACATCTGGCTAATTAAAAAAAATTTTTTTTGTAGAGATGGGGTTTTGCCATGTTGCTCAGGCTGGTCTCAAACACCTGAGCTCAAGTGATCCACCCTCCTTGGCCTCCAAAAGGCTGATATTGTAGGTATGAGCCACCACAACCAGCTAGAAAGGATTACTTCAAATGAAGTCTAGAAAGAAGTAAGAGTTTGGGGGCAGATGTTTTTGTGTAAGTCAGTATACAGAAATATGCTTCAGTTTCTCTCTTTGTCTGGGCTGTTTCGGTGATGCTTAGGCAGATGTCTTCTTGATTACAGGGAAGAATCTGTGAGTGTGAATTCATGGGTGGGCATCAGGGATTTGTGTCAACAAGCGGTGGACCTCCTCAGCTGATGACTTTTCAGGGCATTAAGGTTTACATGTCTAATCGTGATTTGCTGTGAGAAGTAAGGGTGCAAGAAACTTGAAAGTAAGGCCCTAAAGAGGTTTGCTCACATAAACATGTGCTAATGAATTGCATTACAGTGCCATTTTGTATATGAGAATTTAAATCATCCTAAAGTGAGATGTCACAGATTAAGAAAGTAAGAAGGGCTTGAGTCTGATTTATTTAGGATTTCCAATGAGATCAGTATTTAATATCGCAGTTTATGCATGAAAAATGCAGTTTTCATTAAGGGGGGCAATTTGCAAGCTGAATTGGCTGCAAGAGTTGTAAAAATGCTCCAAATTTGGTTTGTAGTTAAAAATTAACAATTTGTGGGGCAATCTGGTGGTATTTTTCAAGCTACAGTAAGTATGTGAATTATCACACAAACATTTATAAGATTGTGATATAAAATTATACACTGGTAGTGTCAAAAGTGTTTGCTAGTTATATGGAATATTGGCATCTCTAGAATTCAAAGCACTGGCATAACTTTAAGGATAATATGGACCAATTCTCCCGTTTTATGGGTAAGGAAACTGAGTCCCAGGAACTTGTCCAGGGTCACTGAACTTGTCTAGAGGCATAGCCAGAATGAACTTTCAGAGTTCCTGGCTTCTGCTTCATTGCTGTTTAGTCAAGTACCTGTAAGAACAGCCGTTTATGTGTTCCATCACTGGCTTCACTTGGAAAATCTTGAAGTTATAGGCTAAATTTTTAGATCTCAGGGAAAGAAAAGATTTTCAGTGCCAAACACAATGCCCTGGATAAACTAGGCATGTGATAAACATTTGCTGAATGGAGGAATGAATGAACAAACCAGGTGAGAGCTTTCTTATTTAAAGTAATTGATAAGAAATGACCCAAAGTCCATTTGGAGTGGAGTTTGGCCCTTGTGTTTGTATTTCTTAAATGCTATAAAAAGTATTGGTTAAACTTTATGGAAAAGATGGGCATCCATATTATATGTTCAAAGACATTTGATATGCTATAGTAAAAATAATTTTTTTTTTGAGACCGTCTCGCTCTGTCACCCAGGCTACAGTGCCGTGGCAATCTCAGCTCACTGCAACCTTGTCGCCTGGGTTCAAGTGATTCTCTTGTCTCAGATTCCCAAATAGATGGGGTTACAGGTGCCCGCCACCACGCCCTGCTAATCTTTGTATTTTTAATAGAGATGGGGTTTTGCCATGTTGGCCAGGCTGGTCTTGCACTCCTGACCTCAGGTGATCCACCCGCCTTGGCCTCCCAAAGTGCTAGGATTACAGGCATGAGCCACCACGCCCCACCAGGAAAAATAATTTTTATTTCTTTATTATTTTCTATAGTAGAAGCTAGAACTCCTGACAGAAAGGCATAAAGGAAAAACTCAGGATTTGGAATCAGTAGATTTATCTGAAAATTAGCTTTGTTTCTACAGACTGTAAACGTCACCAGCCTCAGTTTCTTGTAACTTCTTTTTTTTGAGACAGAGTCTTGCTCTGTAGCCCAGGCTGGGCATGATCTTGGCTCACTGCACCTCCACCTCCTGGGTCCCGGTCCCGGTTCAAGCAATTCTCCTGATTCAGCCTGCCAAGTAGCTGGGATTACAAGCATGCTCCACCATGCCCAGCTAATTTTTGTATTTTTAGTAAAGGTGAGTTTCATCATGTTTGCCAGGCTGATCTTGAACTCCTGACCTCGTGATCTACCCGCCTCGGCCTCCTAAAGTGCTGGGATTATAGGTGTGAGCCACTTCGCCTGGCCTCTTGTAACTTCTTAAATCTCAGAGTTGTTACAAGGATCAGATGAGCTCAAGTGCATGAAAGCACTTTGCAAACTTTGGAACAATGAGCAGTAAGAGGAGTCAGAAGCTATGGCAGTAACTACTTGGCCTGTGCTAGGCCATCTGTATACATCGTCTCATTTATTCCTCTGAATTTAAAAAAAAGCAAGACTTTTGTGGAATAAGGAAGAAATTTATGCTTAACTCCCTCAACGTTAAACATGTATTGAGTGAACTCCCTACAATGTGTTAAGAACTGGTAAGCTGGTCTGCACGCGGTGACTCACGCCTGCAATCCCAGCACTTTGAGAGGCTGAGGCGAGTGGATTATCTGAGGTTGGGAGTTCAAGACCAGCCTGACCAACATGGAGAAACCCCCATCTCTACTAAAAACACAACAATTAGCCAGGTGTGGTGGGGCATGCCTGCAATTCCAGCTACTCGAGAGGCTGAGGCAGGAGAATCACTTGAACCCGGGAGGCGAAGGTTGTGTCATTGCGCCACTGCACTCCAGCCTGGGCAATAGAGTGAAACTCTGTCTCAAAAAAAAAATAAAATAAATAAAAAAGAACTGTTAAACTCTGAACACTCTGAACATGATAGTAAGAGAACTTCAAGTAGAGAACTGTAAGTGACGTTAAGTGACACAAAAGCAAATTCCTTAAGTTTTAGGTGAAGGAGTGATAGGTAGATTTGCATTTGAAACAAGCTCTGTTCAGGCACCATGGCTTATGCCTGTAATCCCAGTACTTTGGGAGGCCAAGGCTGGTGGATCACTTGAGGTCAGGAGTTCAAGATCAGCCTGCCAAAATGGTGAAACCCCATCTCTACTAAAAATACAAAAATTAGCCAGGCGGTACATGTCTGTAGTCCCAGCTACTCAGGAGACTGGGGCACGAGAATTGTTTGAACTTGAGAGGTGGAGGCTGCGGTGAATCAGGATCGCACCACTGCACTCTAGCCTGGGCAACAGAACGAGACTCCCTCTCAAACAAAAAGAAACCAGTTTCTTTTTAGATTGTTGTGCGTAGGTTTAGGGGAGCAAGACTGGCAGGAAGAAGGTCAGCGGTAACAGTGTAGATCATTAAAGGAGGTGGCAGTAGAACAGTGGGGACAGACATGGAAGAAGATTCCAGAAATATAAAGGAAGTGGGACGGACCTGGTGACTGAGAAAGTGGTGGGCAGGGAGAGTCACATCCAGTAAAGGATGACACCCAGGCTGCTCACCCATATGACAACCCAGAGGGAGAACGTTGGAGACCTGTAGGATCCCTTACCCAAGTTCAGTCGTTTGAAATTGCACAGCTGAGATTTGAGTCCCGATCACCTGAAGTCAGGAGTTCGAGACCAGCCTGACGAACATGGTGAAACCCCACTGAGATCAATTTGATTTCACCATGTTGGCCAAGCTGGTCCACATGGGTCACATGGGATCCAAGTGACCCACGTAAGCCTTCCACCCGGTATCCCGACCCAACGGTTAGCATGCCCTTAATTGTAAACAAATAAAGGATCTTAATAAGAATCATCTAGCATTTGAAAGCTTTTATTTTTATGAAATCTTTTTTCATAATATTATGGGAGAAAAAGGGCCCACAGATGATTACTGCCAGCAGACATAGGCTGGTGCCCTGAGAAGAGTCCCTGCCAGAAAGGTATAATGTATTTCCTCTCTTGGATGTTATATGGCCGGGGCTCTGGCCCACTCCGCTCCAGGCATTCCATCTAGCTGGAAATTGGTCTGCTTTGTTTTCATTTATGAGGTTTGTAGATTGAGTAACCGAATCTGGACTGCAGCATTCATTGTGTTTTCGTGGTGTTGGATTACAAGCTTTCTTTTAAATTCATGGTTAGGTTTCTGAATGCGCCTTTTGGACGTGGTTCATCATGAGTTCCCATTACTAAGTGATTTCTTTGCATAGGGAACAGTATGTAAAACTTGAATTTTGAAGCTCTTTTTGTTAGTAGTTTGGGAAATGGTACAATGAATAAGCTTGCAAGTCTTTTCTTATACTGGTGAAAGTTAAGGATTCTCATTACCTTTCAAATATAGTGATGAATTTTAGTGCAATATTTTTTGTTATTTTAAAATTCGAAAAATTGTATTGTTGTTGTCTAGTAAAGAGCATTCTGTGCCTTAAGATTTTCATTTCTAAAAGGAGGATGACAGCAGTGCCTTCTTAGAATATTCTTTTGAGAATTGAGAAATTAATAAATAGAACGTAGCTGGGGGTGGTAGCTCACGTCCATAATCTCAGCACTTTGGTAAGCTGAGGCGGGATGATACTTGAGGCCAGGTGTTTGAGACCAGCCTGAGCAACACAGTAAGACCCTGTCTCTACAAAAAAAAAAACAAAAATTAGCTGGGCATGGTGATACATGCCTGTAGTCCCAGCTCCTCAGGAGGCTGAGGTGGGAGGATTGTTTGAACCCAGGAGGTCAAGGCTGTCGTAAGTCAATATCATGCAGCTGCACTTCAGCCTGGGTGACAGAGCAAGACCTCATCTCAAAATAAAATAAAATTAGCATAATGTGCTTAGAACCTGGCCTGATACAATGAGAAAGTTCACTAAGTGTTTTCTGTTTCTTTCTGTCATTTTTTCCCTTGCTTTATTTCCTGTCTGGTTAACCCCCAGGCATCTACAGAGACCCAGAGAAGCTGTCCCTCTGAGTTGCTCCTTAGGCACTTGCCTGGTCTATGTCAGCCCTCACATTCGTCATATACTATTTAATTTTTGGTGACTTCTCCATTATGCAGGGAGTGCTTTGATCGCTTTATTTATTTATTTATTTATTTGATGAAGTTTTGTTCTGACACCCAGGCTGGAGTACAGTGGTGTGATCATGGCTCACTGCAACCTCCACCTCCGGGTTCAAGTGATTCTCCTGCCTCAGCCTCCTAGGTAGCTGGGATTACAGGTACCTGCCACTACAACCAGCTAATTTTTGTAATTTTTTTTTAATAGAGGGGGGGTTTATTTTGTTGGCCAGGCTGGTCTCGAACTCCTGACCTCAGGTGATCTGTCCTCCTTGGCCTCCCAAAGCGTTGGGATTATAGGCATCAGCCACTGCACCTGGCCATGCTTGTTTTGTTTTTGTACTGCTTTTAAATCCAGGCTGGTGCTTTAGTGAACACTTTTTTATTTCTTTTGAGACGGGGTCTCGCTCTGTCGCCCAGGCTGGAGTACAGTGGCGTGATCACAGCTCACTGTAACCTACGACTCTCCCAGGTTAAAGCAATTCACCTGCCTCAGCGTCCCGAGTAGCTGGGACTACAGGTGGGTTTCACCATGCCTGGCTAATTTTTTTGTGTTTTCAGTAGACACGGGGTTTCGCTGTCTTAGCCAGGATGGTGTCGATCTGCTGACCTCATGATCTGCCCACCTTGGCCTCCCAAAGTGCTGGGATTACAGGCGTGAGCCACTGTGCCCAGCCCTGTGAATACTCTTAAATGATGGTTGACAGAATGTGTGAAGTGTTTACTGAAATTGTTTTAAAAGTATTATGATTATGAGATTGAGAGAACCTTTGCCAAATATTTGACTGTCTAAATGGACTTTATCAGTACTAAAGTGCTAAAAGTTAAAATACATAAAAGTTGATCCATATTTTTGCCCCATGTGTGGAGTTGTGGCAAGGTTGTTGTATTGGATATTTATAGCTCTAGATTCTGGTGTGGAAGACACCTTTTACCCATTTGGCAAGTCACCTAGACATTTGAGGGACTTAGTTTCCTCAGGCAAAGAATAAAATTGTTCTCTGATGATTCTCAGTGTCTTCTGGCAATGGAGCCACTAAATCCTTCGTCTGAACCTTCTTCTTCAGGCCTTGTGCTAAGGTTATGATTGGCAAAATAATAGTCATACTTCTCACCACTCTGTAGAGCTGTGAAGCTGATTTGAAATGAGGTCTCTCAAAAGCACATGGTGCCTATGAGCAGAAATAAAGGAAGAACCCATCTGGAATACATCAAAACGAATTAAGTTACCTTTTGCGTTGGTGGCATTTGAAACTTCTGGGATCAATACCTACTGCATGAATACATGAAGCCTGGAGGAATCAGAAACCAAAATATTTTCCCATTTCACTTGTCCATTTTGAATTTTCCCTCTGGAAAATCTTAGTCATTCTGTGAAACTGGGTTAGCCTTAGTGACCCTCCCTTGACAGCCATCTGCTGAACCGCTCGTTGGGAAGCGCACCGTGTGTCATGTGGGCAAATGCCTTCAGGTTACACAGATTTGAAAGAAAGGCAGAAACCTCACTGATTGGATCCATTCATTGTGGATACACTCGTGCCCTCCCAGCAGGTTCCACTTGCTTGCATCTTCTTCTGTGTTAGAATTTTGTTGTTGTGTTAGGTTGTTGTATACATCGAAAGTAATTGCAAAAACCACCATCACTTTTGCACCAACTTAATAACTAGAGAGTACTGGCTTCCTCAGCCTTCCAGTCTCATCTCAAGTGTTCCTTCTAAAGCTTTTCCTGCTCATTTTCTGACCCTTCATTTTCTCTTGAAAAGTCATCACTCTGTCCTCACCACCCTCAGGGTCCATCCTCCACATGGCCACCTTCTGTGTATGGTGGTTATAACCTTGTGAGTAAGGTGGGTGTATGTGTCTCTGTGTCCTTCTTTCTCTCCCCATTGGGTTCCTTATTAATGATATACAAATGATTGTCATGGCCAGGCGCGGTGGCTCATGCCTATAATCCCAGCACTTTGGGAGGCCAAGGTGGGCGGATCATTTGAGGTCAGGAGTTCGAGACCAGCCTGGCTAATATGGTGAAACCCCATCTATACTAAAAGTACAAAAATTAGCTGGGTATGTTGGCGGGTGTCTGTAATCCCAGCTACTCGGGTGGCTAAGGCAGGAGAATCACTTGAACCTGGGAGGTGGAGGTTGCAGTAAGCCAAGATTGTACCCCTGCACTTCAGCCTGGGGGAGAGAGCAGGACTCCCCTCTTCCCCCCAAAAAAGTGCTTTCTGTTGAGTCTGTTATGTGAGGTGTTTTGGGACTCACATGGCTTTTATCACTTTGCTTTTCTCCATTTTGATGGGTGACAGAAGATGAGCTATTTGAGAGAACTTATATGTGTTTCATTGAATTGTTCTTGGTGTTTGTCCAGTTGGAGGTAACTGTCCAGTTCCAGGTAGTCAGCATATTGTACTGAAAAAAAGACTGGATCCCTGGATTTGGGGCAGTTTTGCCAAAAATTGCTGCGTGATCTTGAACAAAGCAGTATATTCTCTCTTGGTTACCATTTCTTTATTTTTAACTTTGGACTAAATGAATTTTGGGGGTCCTTTCAACTATAAAACTCAATGTTTCTATGCAGCTACACAGTATAAGAAAAGAAAAAAAAAAACATTTTATAAAAGTTTAAAAGTAGGGCTGCAAGATGGCCACACTTGGTGTTGGAATCCAACCTTGTGACCAGAGTGATGGGGAGCAGGAACAGGACTGGGAGTCTCTGGCACCCAAGAGGCCCTGACCCAGGGCAGGAAACAGGTTTAAAGGCCTAGGCTCATTCTGGTGCTGGAAGAGGCCAGTCTGGAGGCTGTCCAGGTAGGGAAGGCATAAGAGCTGCTCAGCTGTGACAGGCACAAGTCTCCGTTGTTGAAGAATGGATGAGACCCTGGGGAGGTGTGCTCAGACCAGCCCACCAGAGTTCCCTGGTGCCGATGGATAGTCCCTGGATAGTCTGCTGAACCGAGCTGGTGTGCTGCAGCTTTACATCCACACGCAGAAGAAAGTTCTGATTGAAGCCCCACACCTGAATTCCCAGACCCTTTGACCACTTTTGCGGCCTCGTGGTTCGGCTTTTACACTAGCTCAGTGTTGGAGTAGCTGACAGCTCCCAGAAGCTCTTGAAGGTAATTAAGAATCAGTGTCAGATCACTTTGGTTGGAAAGTGAATTATTATTGTTGGAAATAAAATATTATTTTATTTTTATTTTATATTATGTTGTTTTATTTTTTGATGGAGTCTCTTTCTGTCACCCAGGCCGGAGTGCAGTGGCACGATCTCAGCTCACTGCAGCCTCTCCCTCCCAGGTTCAAGCCATTCCACCGCCTCAGCCTCCCCAGTAGCTGAGATTACAGGCACACACCACCATGCCTGACTAATTTTTTATTTTTGGTAGAGACAGGATTTCACCATGTTGACCAGGCTGGTCTCAAACTTCTTACCTCAGCTGATCCACCCGCCTTGGCCTCTACAAATTCTGGGATTACGGACATGAGCCACTGTGCCTGGCCTTAATTTGTATTTTTAGTAGAGATGGGGTTTCACGATGTTGGTCAGGCTGGTTTCAGACTCCTCACCTCAGATGATCTGCCTGCCTTGGCCTCCCAAATTGTTGGGATTACAGGCATAAGCCACTGTGCCTGGCCTGGATTCTTAATTACCTTCTCTTTCATACATCCATTTGGATGTATGAAGATTGGCACTTCTTTTTTTTTTTTTTTGAGACGGAGTTTTGCTCTGTGGCCCAGGCTGGAGTTGCCTCCTGATTAGCTGGGATTACAGGAGCTCACCACCATGCTCAGCTAATTTTTGTATTTTTAGTAGAGATGGGTTTCACCATGTTGGTCACGCTGGTCTTGAACTCCGGACCTCAAGTGATCTACCGGCCTTGGCCTCCCAAAGTGCTGGGATTATAGGCATGAGCCACCCACCATGCCTGGCTGAAAATTGGCACTTTTTTTTTCCATCCCAGTGGCCAGCGATATTCGAGAGCTGGTACCCAGCAGTGATACTATTGTTTTTGAGGTAGGGGCATTTGCCCGCAACAGTGCCAGTGTAGAATATACAGAGAAGATGGTGGCCATCAGCTGGCATTCCCTTTCTGCTGCCTTCGCCTGTGCAGAACTTACCGCCCTGAGATGACCTTCCTGCCCTGAGACTGCGGAGTCTGGGAAGCCAGGGCTCCACATACGCTCTTTGTTTATCCCATGAATACTCTTCTTGTGCATCTGGTTGTTTTGGGGGTTCCTAAACTTAGCGGTATCTAATGGTGTAAACTGTTCCCCTTGGACCTCGGGGACAGATGTGAGGTTACAGAGTTAGCAGTTTGGTTCCAGGCTTGGAAGACAGGCTTTAGCTTCACATTTCCAGCTTCCTGCGCTCTGTAAAAGAGAAACCTGATTATTTCAGCCATAGCTAGTCTGGAGAAGGACTGTGAAAGAAAGCAGTCGGGAATGCTCGTGGTGAAAAACCGAACACACAGAAATGATTGTATCTGATGCAGTCCAGGGTAGAAAGAGTGGAGGAGCAGGGCCTTGCACCCCTCCCTGCCCACCATGGTGGTGGCGGTGGTAGCAGCACATACATAGTCATAGTAAATTGGCAGAGGAAAAACACAACTGATTCCTGGCCAGAGGGCGAGAGATAAGGCAGTGTGCATGGGGGAGCCGAGAGGCGAGATGTGGCCCTCTGCTCCTTCGGAGTTTCCCCTTTGGCTCCAGTGAGACTTGGCCAGCAGCAGAGGCACAGCTGGGAATGCCATGTCTTAGCTGTGAGGCTGTGAATAGGGGGATAAGTAATTTCTTTCTTTCTTTCTTTCTTTCTTTCTTTCTTTCTTTCTTTCTTTCTTTTTTTCTTTCTTTCTTTCTTTCTTTCTTTTTCTCCTTCCTTCCTTCCTTCCTTCCTTCCTTCCTTCTTTCTTTCTTTCTTTCTTTCTTTTTCTTTTTTTTTTGAGACAGAGTCTCACTTTGTCCCTCAGGCTGGAGTATAGTGGCTCGATCTCAGCTCACTGCAACCTCTGCCTCCTGGGTTCAAGTGACTCTCGTGTCTCAGCCTCTCGAGTAGCTGGGATTACAGGCACCCACCACCACGCCTAGTTAATTTTTGTATTTTTAGTAGAGACGGGGTTTCGCCTTGTTGGCCAGGCTGATCTTGAACTCCTGACCTCAGGAGATCCGCCTGCCTCGAGCTCCCGAAGTGCTGGAATTACAAGTGTGAGCTGGACAGGTGCGCTGATGGATGCCAGTAATCCCCGCACCTTGGGAGGCCAAGGTGGGTGGAATACCTGAGGTCAGCAGTTTCAGACTGGTCTGACCAACATGGTGAAACCATGTCTCTACTAAATACAAAAAATTAGCTGGGCGTGGTGGTGCATGCCTGTAATCTCAGCTACTCTGGAGGCTGAGGCAGGAGAATTGCTTGAACCTGGGAGGTGGATGTTGCAGTGAGCTGAGATCGCATCATTGCACTCCAGCCTGGGCAACAGGAGTGAAACTCCGACCAGAAAAACAAGCAAGTATAAGCCACTGCACCCGGCTGTGATAAGTAATTTCTGCACCAGCCCTGCTGAAGGCTACCTACAAGACAAGACATTTGATTGGAAGGCTGGTCAGAGTCACTCCTCGTTCCTAGTCTGTAGTCCTTCCAGCTTCTTCCCAGCGTGCCTCAGTAAGTCAGAGTCATCAGTGCCCATACTATGTATGTAGTAGCCAGGCTCATACTTGGAGTTCTCCCCAAATTTCTAATACCATCTTTTCTTCCAAGTCTGTTGCTCTTTTGTATAACCTGGTAGTTTGAGCTTAACTGTAGGACATTTACTGACCCGGGAAATAGATGATTGCATCACCTTTAACTCCTCTTTCTTTGGTACCGTTGCTTTCTGAATATAGTAGGCCGAAAAGAAGACGTGGCTAAGAAAATAGATGAATTTGTAGAGAGGAGAGAGGCGGCTGACGTAGACATGGCCTGGAGCATCCCTCACTGCCGGAGGTTGCAGTGGGTTCCTCTGAGCTTCACATGCAGGACTTCCGTTACCTTAAGCCATTTGCCCTACATGAAGAGGCAGAAGGCAGTCATGGTATAACCCACAATGAGCCAGTGGATGGTCTGTTGCACCAGAGTAGAAGGCTTGGAGGATGGTAACAGAGGTCAGGTTGCAGCGGGGCCTGGTGGCTCATGCCTATAATCCCAGCACTTTGGGAGGCCGAGGTGAGTGGATGTTCACTTCAGGAGTTCGAGACCAGCCTGGCCAATATGGTGAAACCCCATCTCTACTAAAAATACAAAAAAACTAGCCAGGTGTGGTGGCGGGCACCTGTAATCCCAGCTACTCGGGAGGATGAGGCTAGAGAATTGTTTAAACCTGGGAGGCGGAGGTTGCAGTGAGCCGAGATCGCACCATTGCATTCCAGCCTGGGCAACAGTGCGAGACTACGTCTCAAAAAAAAAAAAAAAAAAAAAGGAGGTCAGGTTGCTCAGGGCAAGGCTCTTTCCAATTAGCCTGGCAGCCTGGGGAGGGAGGAGTGGCTCACTGGGGACTAGTCCCTCATTTCCCCTTTCACCCCCAACCCTGGAGGACTGCCTGTCTTTCCACAATAACAATGAGGAATTCCATCTGGAAGCAGGCCAGGTATCGTGAGGACAGGCTATGTCAGAGACCCAGGAATCTTGGAGAGACCCTGAGAGAGGTTTTGTTTTGTTTTGTTTTGTTTTTTGAGGTGGAATCTAGCTCTGTCACCCAGGCTGGAGTGCAGTGGTGCAGTCTTGGCTCACTGCAACCTCCATCTCCCGGGTTCAAGCAATCCTCTTGCCTCAGCCTCCTGAGTAGTTAGGACTACAGGTGTGTACCACTATGCCTGGCTAATTTTTGTATTTTTAGTAGAGACGGGGTTTCACCATGTTGGCCAGGCTGGTCTCGAACCCCTGACCTCAAGTGATCTGCCCAACTTGCCCGCCCAAAGTGCTAGGATTACAGGTGTGAGCCACTTGACCCAGCACTGTGAGAGTTCTTTACTTTTTTTTTTTTTTTTGACACAGAGTCTTGCTCTTGTGGCTCAGGCTGGAGTGCCATGGTATGATCTCTGCTTACTGCAGCCTCCACTTCCTGGGTTCAAGCAATTGTCCTGCCTCAGCCTCCTGAATAGCTGGGGTTTGCCACGCTCATGGGTGAATCACAAGGTCAGAAGTTCGAGACCGGCCTAGTCAACATGGTGAAACCCTGTTTCTACTAAAAATACAAAAATTACTGGGTGTGTTGGTGCGTGCCTGTAATCCCAACTACTCAGGAGGCTGAGGCGGGAGAATTGCTTGAATCCAGGAGGCAGAGGTTGCAGTGAGCTGAGATCAGGCCATTGTACATCAGCCTGAGCAACATTTTTTAAGACTTTCCCCCCAAAAAATTAAAAATAAAAAAAAGATGGAGTCTTTATTTTTACTCTGTTGCCCAGGCAGGAGTGCAGTGATGTGATCTCGGTTCACTGCAAACCTTGCCTCTCGGGTTCAAGCAATTCTCCTGCCTCAGTCTCCCGATAACTGGGATTACAAGTGCCCACCACCATCCCCAGCTAACTTTTTGGATTTTTAGTAGAGATGGGGTTTTGCCATGTTGGCCAGGCTGGTCTTGGACTCTTGACCTCAAGTGATCCGCCCGCCTTGGCCTTCCGAAGTGTTGGGATTACAGGCATGAGCCATTGCTCCCGGCCAATTTTTGTATTTTTTATATAGAAAGGGTCTTGCCATGTTGTTCAGACTGGTCTTGAACTCCTGGCCTCAATCAGTCCTCCCACCTTGAAGTCGCAAAGTACTAGGATTACAGATATAAGCTATTGCGCCTGGCCTGCTACTGGCTTTTTGATCATACTTTGAGAAACTGCTCTAAATGAGGCAAGACTTGCTCTCTTAGGGGATTCAGTGTATGTAGGGGGTGTCGGGGAGTGGAACGAGATCTGTCTTCCCATGTCTTTCCTCAGCACGATGCCCTTCTGAAATGCCTTGCTTAGGATTGTGAGGATCTAACTATGTTAGTTAATTTGCCAGAGATGGGCAAGAGATTTGTAGGCCTCTCACATATAAATGAAGCATAGTTTTTCTTATTTCAGAATGATCCACGATGTGTGGCTTGACAGGAACCATTTTTAAAGCAAACATCTGGTTTCTAAAGAAAAGCTTTGTTGAGGCCAGGTGTGGTGGCTCACGCCTGTAGTCCCAGCTACTCAGGAGGCTGAGGCAGGAGAATTGCTTGAACCTGGGAGGCGGAGGTTGCAGTGAGCTGAGATTGCACCACTGCACTCCAGCCTGGTGCCTGGTGACAGCGTGAGCCTCTGTCTCAAAAAAAAAAAAAGAAAAAGTTTGTTGAATATGCTAGTTATAAGCATATTGACAGTGAAAACGATTTGATGAAGTGTCAGCCTACTTAAAAACATCTATTTTATAATGAATATTAGTGAAAAAACAGCACTTCCACATCTTCAATAAAGGCCATTTCCTGAGGGATTCCAACAGGCAGCGCTTTGCTTTCTTCTATTTCAGTTTACCATGTAATTGGAATTTTAAGATGACCTGTCTTTAAAAATCTAGGGATGTCACTAAGTCGGACGGTCATAAGTCCCATCCTGGCCATTAGTCTGAATGTGTGAGGAAATTGAGCCCACCGGATGGTTGACATTGCAGGAGTCCTGGTATGTGCTGAGGAGAGAATGTCATTGCAACGTGCATGTTTGTCACTGAAGCTACATTTTGATAGTTTGATAAATCACATTAGAAAATTCACTCAGACCTAGCTCAGAGGAGTTACTAAATAAAAAGAAAAAGGAAAAAAAAAAAGAAAATTCACTCAGACATGGAGTGTACAGAGTTGGTAGCCAAGAGTTGGAATTTTCAACAAATCGATAAATTTATTGTTCAAAAACAGATGGACACATAAATGTGTGTTTGTCAACCTTAAATAATACGCCATACAGTTTTTTCCACTGTCTAAAGGAAAATCTCTAAACATTTGTAGAATGCATTGAAAATTCTTGGATAATTTCAAGATATAAACGTATATTTATATTTCTGTGTGCAGTAGATGATATGACAAACTTTTGAAAACTATGTAAGTAACAGTGATACTTAAATGAGAATTTATATTCACATATGCCTGTTCAAAATGTCCCAAGTCACAAACCATGCTGTAGTTTTCAAAGTTACCATTTATTAGCAAGCATTTTATAACAGAAGAAGACTTTTGGCTGGGCGCGGTGGCTCACGCCTATAATTCCAGCACTTTGGGAGGCTGAGATGGGCAGATCATGAGGTCAGGAGATCCAGACCATCCTGGCTAACACCATGAAACCACGTCTCTACTAAAAATACAAAAAGTTAGTTGGGCATGGTGGCACATGCCTGTAGTCCCAGCTACTCGGAAGGCTGAGGCAGGAGAATCGCTTGAACCCAGGAGGTGGAGGTTGCAGTGAGCCGAGACTGCACCACTGCACTCCAGCCTGTGTGACAGAGTGAGAATCCATTTCAAAAGAAAAAAGAAAAAAAAAAAGAAGGACAGAAGAAGACTTTTAAAATCATCTAGTTCAACTCATTTTTTAGAAGAGAAGGTTGATGTTTCTGGCAAGTTAAGTAACTTGTTTCAGTTCCTCCAACCTAAGAAGATAAAGGCAGGCAGAATTAGACCTAGATTCCAGAATTCTTTAAACTTTTTTCTTTAATACTTAAAAATTAGGCTGGGCGTGGTGGCTCACACCTGTAATCCCAGAACTCGGGAGGCCGAGCAGGCAGATTGCTTGAGCTCAGGTGTTTGAGACCAGCCAGGGCAGCATGGTGAAATCCTGTCTTTACAAACAATACAAAAATTAGCCAGGCATGGTGGCACACACCTGAAGTGGGAGGATCGCTTCAGCCCGGGAGACAGAGGCCGCAGTGAGCTGAGATCGCACCATTGCACTACAGCCTGGGCAACAGAACAAGACCCTGTCCCAAAAAGATAAAATAAAATAAAATAAATAAAAAATAGAAAATTAGAAGAACTTGTTATGAGAACTATATCAGAAAGCCAGGGAATCTTTTAGATTTTCTGTGTGAATGGACACTAAACTTATGAGGTTTTGATATTAACAAAGATTATAACAAATTCTTAACTTGTGCACTTTACGGCCTGATCAGCAGAATGTACAACTTTAGAGAAAATGGCTCACAAATGAGAATTATCAGTGTTGATTAAAGCAGATTGCATCATCTGGTCCAAGATAAATATAAATAGATCTTTTCCCAATCAAGTGTAAATAGGGGATTTGAGGATACTCTATTGGCTATTTGAGCCCAAAGGAATCTTAGAGGCAGTGTAGTTCCCACTTCATTTTATGTGAGAGGAAACATAGCTTTGTCCTGCCTTCATGTCATTTTTATAAGCAACTATGAGGTTATTGTTGATAATATTTTAAGGAAAGCCAGTTGGCTGGGCACGGTGGTTCCTGCCTGTAATCCCAGCACTTTGAGAGGCAAAGGTGAGTGGGTCACTTGAGTTTGAGACCAGCCTGGCCAACATGGAAAAACCCTGTCTCTACTAAAGATACAAAAATTAGTTGAGTGTGGTAGTGGGTGCCCATAATCCCAGCTACTCAGGAGGCTGAGGCATGAGAATCACTTGAACCCTGAGGCAGACGTTGCAGTGAGCCGAGATTGCACCACTGCACTCCAGCCTGGGTGACAGAGTGAGACCCTGTCAAAAAAAAAGGAAAAAAAATAACAGTTGACATCTTCAGAGTCCATCAGCCTATATTACTTGTAAACAAAATAATTATAAAGCAAATGTTCATGAATTTCTTTCCTTATTTATTTATTTTTGAGACAGTGTCTTGCTCTGTCACCCACCCTGAAGTACAGTGGTATGATCATCGTTCACTGCAGCCTTGAATTCCTGGGCTCAAGTGATCCACCCACCTCAGCCTCCTGAGTAGCTGGGACGACAGGGGCACACCATCACATTGGCTAATATTTAACTTTTTATTCTGTAGAGATAGGGTCTTGCTAGATTGCCTAGGCTGTTCTCCAACTCCTGGGCTCAAGTGATCCTCCCGCTTTGGCCTCCCAAAGTGCTGGGATTACAGATGTGGGCCACTGCACATATCAAGATGTCCATGAATTTCAAAATACATTTTATTTTTGATTATATTCAAACCAATAGAAGAGGTTAGTAATGATTCTATGAAGATGGTAGTTCAGGGACTAGGACTGATTTTCCTGTGTAAGGCAGGGTGCCATGCTGTTAAATGTACCCTCAATTGCTGTGTAAGGACAGATGCCTGTGGCCTTGCAATGACGGTGAAGTGTCCAAGAAAAGGAAGCCTGTTGTCCAGGCAAGTGGAAATCATCCTTAAATTGTGGTCTCAAGTCTGCTTTTTAAGTCTTGTGTGTTTGCTGAATTATTTCGCAGAAGTTTGCAGGTATATACAATCAGGCAAGTGCTGGCTGGGGTCAGGTGAAGGGTAGTGGGGAATTTGCCAAGAGATGAAGAAGGCTTTGCCTGTCAACTCATCATTATTACAGTGTATCCCTTTACGCTAATACATCTTAGAGAAATGAGTAAGCAAGCAGAGGCCATGACGATGCTTATGTTATTTGTGAGCTGATTGCATTGTTCAGGAAATTAGCTAAAAGGGGTACCTTCATGTATTCTCCAACACAAGCCCCTCCACTTTAGCAGGTATTTATCTTCTAAGATGAAGTTGACTTAGTGAGTGCTTCCCTGGGACTAGATCGAAAGATATTACTTTATAAGGGAAAAAATGAGTAGCAGGTTTGATAGGTTGATTTTCACAGTAATGTATCATAGTTATAGATATTCGAGGTTCATGCTGTAATTTCTCATTTGGGATCCTTAAAATTTGTTAAAATAGCATGACACTGAGATGTGGCTTACAATTAGCGGTTAGTCTGGATGGTGCCTCTTATATGTATATTACGCAGAAAGTCAGCAAAATCACCTGTGCAGATGACTAACATACCCAAACCTCACAAAACGTAAGGTATAGAGAAATCAATGGCTTCAGGCTAGGGGTGAGATATAGTCACATTCCTACTTATTTCCAGATCTCCAAATCAGGTTTTCCTGGAAGGAGCAGTCTCCGCTCAATAATCCTCCCATGTTTTGTCTCTGTGGTGCTCTTTGGGTAATGTTGGTCACTGACAGTCTGAGGTACCACAGCCCTGTTTTTCTGGAAATAATTCGTTTTTATTTTTAAACTGCTCCTTGCGGAGCAGGACCACCCCAAAGGCAGTGTGCTCAGAGAAGCTGGAAATAAATTTCTTTTTTTTTTAAATTTTGAGACAGAATCTCACTGTGTCGCCAGACTGGAGTGCAATGCACAATCTCAGCTTACTGCAACCTCTGCCTCCTGGTTCAAGTGATTCTCCTGCCTCAGCCTCCCAAGTAGCTGGGATTACAGGTACCCACCACCATGCCCAGCTAATTTTTGTATTTTTTTGTAGAGATACAAAAAATATCTCCATGTTGGCCAGGCTTTTGATTTCCTGACCTCGTGATCTGCCTGCCTCGGCCTCCCAAAGTGCTGGTATTACAGGTGTGAGCCACTGCACCCGGTTGGACATAAATTTCTTAGCATCACTCTGTTCTTCTGAGGATCGGTGTCTGAAAAGTACATAAATTCCACTCTCTTGAATTATTCTTTGAAACTCAGACTTTTATTTGACCCTTTTGGATGTGGGCGTTTATATTATAAGAAAAGAAAAATGCACTGACTGTACTGTAGCAGTGTTTGGATACCTTACTGTGATGTTTTTACTTTTTCAGGGGATGAATCTATGTTAGGTTCAGTGTTTTGGGGCAGCTGCTTTGTGTGTACTGCCATGGAGATGGAGGATTGGAATAGGAAGAGGAAGAGAATAATGGAAAGCACATTTGGGTACTGTTTTAGAACAGAGGTTCTCAAAATTCAGGGCATCAGAGTCACCTGGAGGGCTTTGGTAACGCATAAATCACTGGGTCCCCTCCTCTGTTGCTGACTCAGGGATTCTTTTTTTTTTTTTTTTTGAGACAAGATTTTTACTCTGCTGCCCAGGCTGGAGTGCAGTGGTGTGATCTCAGCTAACTGCAGCTGCCACCTCCAGGGTTCAGGTGATTCTTGTGCCTCAGTCTCCTGAGTAGCTGAGGCTACAGGTATGAGCCACTATGCCCAGCTAAGTTTTGTATTTTTAGTAGAGACACAGTTTTACCATGTTGCCCAAGCTGGTCTTGAACTCCTGACCTCAAATGATCCATCCATCTTGGTTTCCCAAATTTCTGGGATTACAGGCATGAGCCACCATGCCCAACCCTGACTCAGAAGACCTGAGTTTGGGCTGAGAATTTGCATGTCTATGATGTTTCTGGATGCTGCTGCTGTGGCTGATCTGGGGCCACATTTGGAGAGACTGCATTCTGGAGGTTCAGTGTTGGTCCGTACTGGGTGGAGGTATGGATCCGTGGACATCATTCAGCTTCTCAGGGTCTTGGTTTGCATATACCTGCCTGGTCCAGGCAGTATTCATGGTTTTCTTGAAAATTAGAGGAATCCTTTGTTCTAAACTACATCTTATGTGAAACCAAAACCAAAATACATGATATACAGAAGAGTTGAAAAGGAAATTTTATTTTACGCAGATGTAAGGGACAGAAGGATTCATGTGTCTGTCTTCCTTACTTCCCTTGGGCCCGCTGAAGAACATAATACAGTTGGGAATCCAATGGAAGAGAGGATTTCTAAGGTCCCTAACACCTGTAACTTTCTCTGATTCTGTATACTCTTTCTTTTTATTTTTTTTAGACAGAGTCTCACTCTGTCGCTCAGGCTAGAGTGCAGTGGTGCGATCTTGGCTCACTGCAAACCCTGCCTCCTGGGTTCAAGTGATTCTCCTGTCTCAGCCCCCTGAGTAGCTGGGACTACAGGTGCCCACCACCACACCTGGCTAATATCCGTATTTTTAGTAGAGATGGGGTTTTGGTCTTGAACTCCTGGCCTCAAGTGATTCATATGCCTCAGCCTCCGAAAGCGCTAGGACTTCAGATGTGAGCCACCGGGCCCGGCCAGATTCTGTATATTCTTGAAACTGTAGATTGTTAGAGTGGAAAGAATCTAACCAAGAGACTTATGACTCTGAAGTTGTGCCTTTTGATATAAGAAGCTGTAGATATAGAAATAGGTAGGCAATAAGTTAGTTTGAGATTTTCATGGTTGCATAAAAGATCCTCAGCTCATTTCTAGTAGAAATGGGGAAATTCTAGTAAAAACAAAAATCAGGTAGAGGGTTTGATGTGCCTGCCACCTTGTGTGCACCTGGTATGTGTAATTGAATTGAAATAATTGAACCCATTTTTATTTAACTTAATTTAATTTTTTATCCTTGAGACAGGGTCTCCCTCTGTCACCCAGGCTGGAGTACAGTGGTGATATCCCAGCTCACTGCAGCCTTGAACTCCTGGGGTCAAGTGATACTCCGGCCTCAGCCTCCCAAGTGACTAGGACTACAGATTTGTGCCACTACCTATGTAATTTTTTTTTTTTCATGGTGAAGTCAGGTACCAAGGATTTTTTTTTTTTTTTTTTGTTTGTTTTGATAGAGTCTTGCTGTGTCACCCAGGCTGGAGTGCAGTGGCACGATCTCAACTCACTGCAACCTCCAACTCCCGGGTTCAAGCAGTTCTCCTGCCTTACCCTCCGGAGTAGCTGGGATTATAGGTGCATGTCACCATGCCCAGCTAATTTTCGTGTTTTTAGTAGAGACGGGGTTTCACCATGTTGATCAGGCTGGTCCTGAACTCCTGATGTCGTGATCCACCCGCCTTGGCCTCCCAAAGTGTTGAGATTACAGGCATGAGCCACCGTGCCCAGCCCCAAGGATTTTTTTTTTTTTAATTTTAATTTTATTATTTTAACTTTTTGTAGAGACGGGGTCTTGCCATGTTGCCCAGGCTGGTCTTGAACTCTTGGCCACAAGGCATCCTCCCACCTTGGCCTCCCACAGTACGGGGATTACAGGTGTGAGCCACTGTGCCTGGCCAAATTTAGCCCATTTTTGTAAGTCTGGTGGTCAAGCCTGAACTGAATTTCCTAATCTTTACTGGAATTTTTACTGGAAAATAGGTAAGAGAGCAGCACTACCAATGTTTCGATAAAAGAAATGAAGGAACTTGTACTTCACTTTACAAATATCCAGAGACGTCTGCCTACTGCTCATGGTTCTATTTGTCAACTGTGTTATGGACGTCCTAAAATCGATTTTAGATAAATTGTGAATTAGCTGAAAGTTGACTTTGTTTCTCAATGCTTCTCTGTTCTCATTTGTTTGAACCTCTTATTCTCACTTCTCTTTCTTGGCTCACTCTCATTTTTAAGAACAGCTCTAAATAGAAACAATCTGGGGCCGGGCGTGGTGGCTTACGCCTGTAATCCCAGCACTTTGGGAGGCCGAGGCGGGTGGATCACGAGGTCAAGAGATTGAGTCCATCCTGGTCAACATGGTGAAACCCCGTCTCTACTAAAAATACAAAATATCAGCTAGGCATGGTGGCGCGTGCCTGTAATCCCAGCTACTCAGGAGGCTGAGGCAGGAGAATTGCCAGAACCCAGGAGGCGGAGGTTGCGGTGAGCCGAGATCGCGCCATTGCACTCCAGCCTGGGTAACAAGAGCAAAACTCCATCTCAAAGAAAAAAAAAAAAAAAAACAGAAACAATCTGAATAAGTATGGAACAATCTCTGTGGTGTGCTAAGTGAAGAAGTCTAGGTGCAGCACGCTGTATATAGTATGCAACCTTTTGACTAAAACGATGAATCATGAGAAGTAAATTAGTATAGTGGGTCAGGTTTATTATTATTATTATATGAATACAAATAAACTTGAAAAAATTCCAGTGGCTTTTTCTTTTCTCTCTCTCTCTTTTTTTTTTTTTTTGAGATGGGGTCTTGCTGTGTTGTACAGGCTGGAGTGCGGTAGTGTGATCATAGCTCACTGTAGCCTCGAACTCCTGGGCTCAAGCAGTCTTCCCACTTCAGCCTTTTGAGTAGCTGGGGCCATAGGAGTGCACTGTGTCTGGATAATTTTTATATTTTTTTGAAGGGGGTGGTCTGGCTATGTTTGTCAGGCTGGTCTTGACCTCCTGGCCTTAAGTAATCCTTCTGCCTTGGCCTGGCAAGGTGCTGGGATTATAGGCGTGACCCACTGTACCTGGCCTCCAGTGGCTTTCTGACTTGTTTGACCAAGACCCAAATTAAGAGACACGTGACGGGTCGGGCACGGTGTCTCATGCCTGTGATCCCAACACTTTGGGAGGCGGAGGCGGGTGGATCACCTGAGGTTGGGAGTTCGAGACCACCTTGACCAACATGGAGAAACCCGTTCTCTACTGAAAATACAAAATTAGTTGGGTGTGGTGGCGCATGCCTGTAATCCCAGCTACTCAGGAGGCTGAGGCCAGAGAATCGCTTGAACCCAGGAGGCAGAGGTTGCCGTGAGCTGAGATTGCGCCACTACACTCCAGCCTGGGCAACAAGAGCGAAACTCCACTCAAAAAAAAAAAAAAAAAGAGACACCTGACGTATATTAAGGCAGCACAATATGGAATAAAAAGTATCTAAATACATTGCATATAGTGAGGATAACTATTGTTTCTTGAAACATTTGTTTCAGTTTGGTATCTATCCTGTCTGTCTGTCATCAGGTATATTAGGGTTCTCCAGAGGCACATAAGGTGTGTTTGTGTGTGTGTGTAGTTGTATTATAAAGAATTGAATCACCCCATTATTGAGACTGGCAGGTCCAAAATTTGCAGCATGAACTCCTGGAGACCCGGGAGAGCTGATGGTACCGATGCAGCTTGAAGGCGGTCTGCTGTTGAATTCCTCTTGCTCTGGGAAACTGCTCTTTTTTTTCATCCATTGTTTTTTCAAGTGATTGGATGAGGCCCGCCCACATTGTGGGGGGTAGTCTGCTTTACTCAGAGCTCCCCAGTTCAATGTCAGTTTCATCCAAAACACCCTCCAACTTGACATGTAAAATTAGCCATCGCATATGGGATACTAAGTCACAGGCAAAACATGTCTTATCTGTCAAAGTTAGAAAGCCACTGCCATGCCTAAATACACAAAGTGGGTCAGAGCCTTTGCAGCAGCTGAGGTTCCCAGTCTGGGGAGAGGGTCCATCTTAACCACCTCAGGGGCTTTTCCAAAATATATTATATCTCTGCTGCAGCTCTTCAGTCTTTCCTGCCTCTCCTTCAAGAATGAATTTAGACTGGGTGTGGTGGCTTACACCTGTAATCCTAGCAGTTTGGGAGGCCGAGGCAGGTGGATCACCTGAGGTCAGGAGTTCAAGACCAACCTAGCCAACACGGTGAAACTTCATCTCTACTAAAAATACAAACATTAGCCAGGTGTGGTAGCATGCGCCTGTAATCCCAGCTTCTCGGGTGGCTGAGGCAGGAGAATCGCTTGAATCCGGGAGACAGAGATTGCAGTGAGCTGAGATCATGCTGTTGCACTCCAGCCTGGGTAACAAAGTGAGACTGCATCTCAGAAAAAAAAAAAAAAGAATTTTAAAAGAAATAATTTAAAAATGAAGGGAGGGGAGATAGCAGCGTTTTTTTTTTTTTTTTTTTTAAAGAGTATGATGGACTGAACCAAAAAGAAGATTGAATTTCTGTGAGTGGAATGTAGGCATCACCTGGCAGATGGGAGGTGATGAACTCTTGGGTTGGGAGGCCTTGCTCAGTTCCCTGAGATTTTATTTATTTTATTTTAGATAGGGTCTCACTCTGTCACCCGGGCTGGAGTGCAGTGGCTCACGCCTGTAATCTCAGCACTTTGGGAGGCTGAGGCAGGCAGATCACTTGAGGTCAGGAGTTTGAGACTGGCCTGGCCAACTTAGTGAAACCCCTTCTCTACAGAAAATACAAAAATTAGCCAGGCATGGTAGTGTGTGCCAGTAATCCCAGCTACTCGGGAGGCTGAGGCAGGAGAATCTCTTGAACCTGGGAGGCGAGGTTGCGGTGAGCCGAGATCGCGCCATTGTACTCCAGCCTGGGCGACAAGAGCGAGACGCCATCTCAAAATAATAATAATAATAAAATTTAGTAGCTTTTCTTTTCAATACTTGGTAATGTTGAGTGAGTCCTTTGTAATATGGAGTGAACACACACACAAAAAAAGAAAGAGAAAAGGTTTCCTAGGATATTTCAGGTGTCCATGCGATTGTAAGACGCTAGGGGTCTTTCCAGCCCCTCCTTTTCAGGAGTGGAGGAATGGGTCTGGAATTGACACTGGTTAGGGGACCTTTTGGACAGGTGATCATTTAATCTGTTACCATCTTTTGGACTAGAAAATTTCTCCCTTGGACCTGACCTACATAGCTGCTGCCTCTCATGAGTTTGTTTCTACTTACAATCCTATGAACAGCATTGAGATCCTGAGGCTTCTCAGTATTTCATATCATAGCAAAATAACTGAGTGTGAGATATTTGTTTTGAGAAACTTAGACAATCACTTCAGGCAGCCTTAGTTCTGCACAGTGAAGCAGCCTGTCTCAATGCACACTTCCTTCCGTCATATTGGTCTGTTTTTCTCCCGAGAGGTGTGTCTGACAGTGGTTTGCCCTGTGACTGGCATATAATTTAAACATGTGCTAAGCATAATTTTAGTTCCTTTGGGATCACCCTCAGTTTTTATACCTCATCTGGCTTTCACAATTCCATTTAATTACAGCTATTTTGATATTTGGCCAAGTCACTAAAACCAGTCAACTCTCTATGGGGAGACAGTAAACTTTTGATCAGCAAACCCCTAGAAGTGAAATCTTCTGCAAATGGACTCTTTTTCAGGAATTATTCTTGTAAATCAAAGAGACGTTGGCAGCCTTTTGATACTTTTGGAGGGATTTTGGTGAGTGCCAAATGGTGCATAGCTACTGTATGCTTGGAAAATGTTAATGAGAGGCTCAGCTTTTCTGACTGTGTGTTTTGGCTTTTTGAGATAGCTTCCATGCAGGAAGAACCTTCTTTTAAGACCAAATGTAGACTCTGGACTTCCTCCAAGAGAAGTATTGTAAATATATCAAAGCTGATACTGTACTGAATTTCTTTATAGAAAGAAAAAAAGGGGTGGTTAATAAATAACATCTAGTGTTTGAAGAGAGCCCACAATTTCAAAGCGTTCATCTTTCCTTATGGCCAGTAGATGATAAATGTTTTATGTTCAAGCCCTGTTTCTCTCCGCCCCCTGCATTGTCGTATTTCATTTGGTACTGTAGCCCTCATTTCACATCCTGTTCTTCGCTATGAGAGATCACTGAGCAAAAGAAAGTTCACTTTTGAGCTTTTGATTCAGTGTAGTCTTACAGAAAGCACATTTGCTACCTTTGTGTTGGGTGGAGCGAGTGAGATTTAAAAACAAAAACCCGCCAACTTGTCCTAAGTGCCAACAGCATTCTGTCTCTTCTTTTTCCTTAGGCTTGGTGCCAACCCGCGAGGTTTGGTGCCTAATGCTACCTGGCAAACTGATATTACTCAGTATCCACCCTTTGGATGTTTGAAGTTTTTCTGTGTTACTGTTTCACTGTGTTACTGTTTCACTTCTACAGGCTTAATACATGCTAACCCCCCAGACAGGAACAAGAAAAAACTAAAGATGCAATTTTTCATTTGTTTAAATCTATTATAACTTTAGGCCTTCCACAAACTATAAAAACTGACAATGGACCTTATTATCTTAGTGCTGAATTTACATATACATTGCAACTGCAACACATACAATGTAAAACCAAACCCCATTCATTCCCAATTCTATAGGCTATAGGATATCTTATAACTAATCACAGGGCAATTTCTGGTTTCTATTTTCTTTTTTAAATATTTCATTTTTTTGAGACGGAGTCTTGCTCTGTAGCCCAGGCTGGAGTGCAGAGGCATGATCTCAGCTCACTGCAACCTCTGCCTTCAAGGTTCAAGTGATTCTCCTGCCTCAGCCTCCCGAGTGGCTGAGATTACAGGCGCCTGCCACCACACCTGACTAACTTTTGTAGTTTTAGTAGAGACAGGGTTTCACCATGTTGGCCAGGCTGGTCTTGAACTCCTGACCTCAAGTGATCTACCCACCTGGGCTCCCAAAGTGCTGGGATTACAGGTGTGAGCCACTATTCCTGACCCTCTGATGCTATTTTAGAAATACTAAAAACACACATCTTAAAATCTTATACTGTAGCATTAGAATCATATTAAAATCATAAAAAATTGGGAGAGAACTTAGAGTGAGTTCAGGCTCACTTCAGAGGATGGAGGTGAGAGAGGTGAAGTAACCTGGCCAGCTTGTCCCACCTTGTAAGTCTGGCCATTGTGCTCAGGCTTCTGAGTGTCTTCTCACCTCTTTCCCTGCTCCTCACCTGTCCCCTACCTGTGACATGTTGTTGCTGCTCCTAACTGGGCCTGGGGGACCCAGGCTTTCTCTGTGCATAAGATGCTTAACCAGATCCCACAGCTCCTGCAGTATAGCTGGGGTTTGGGGTCTGCAGCTGGCTTAGTCTGTGCTCTTGCAGGTGTGTGTACCATAGGTGATCCAGAAGGCAAGTGAAAAAATCCCTGTCTGCTTATTTCTGTGTTTCATAATCTGTAAATTCTCCTGTTCAGAGTTTGGCATAGAGTTTGTCTCTTTTGCTTTGGGGAACTTGATATTTGGGAGATGGCTTGCTGGGAGAGGTCGAGGAACTCAAGGGAAGAGAAGAAAGGCATGGTTACCCACATTTACTAAATAGCTTTTCTGCCTCTGGTGCTGTGCTGGGTACTTTCAAGTGCTTGCTTTCCTCTGCTACACAAAAGGGATATTGGAAAGCCATACTGTACACGAGAATATTGAAGCATAGAGCTGGGATTGAGTCCCGGTTTGTCTGACTTCATATCCTTCCTCCCAACTCTTTCTTGGGAGGGGGAAGGGCACAGAGCACATGTGCATTTTATGAGCCATATGGAAGTCTGAAGAGCTGCTCAGCTCTGACAGCTGTTTAAATTATCTGTGACACTGCATCCCACCATTAGCAGGGATGATGGATTGTTGACAGTTTTCATCAGTAGAGGCTGGAGTCCCAGTCCGCAGAGGAGCTCTCACAGGGTCTTTCCTAAGTGCTGAGTAAGTCTAATTGAAACTCGGATTCTAATTATTATTGCTGGGTTAGAAAGCTCGGAAGATACTGTTAGGCAGATATATTTATATCTCTGTCTTTCTATACACACACTCACACACACACACACATGCAAAACTGAGATGGGGCAGATCTGTTAGGCAGATATATTTATATCTCTATATATCTATCTACACACACACACACACACACACAAACACACACACACACACACACACTCCTGAGATGGGGCAGATCATTGTATTTATGTGTCTACCAGCAAGAGAAGGAAGGAAAAACTAAGGTGTAGTGTATTTTTAGTAGAGATCTTCCATAATTTAAAGTCATCTTGTTATTCTCTTTGCTTTGACACAAAAAATATGGGGACTTTTTCTGTGTAACTTACTCCAGTAAATCTATTTTGTCTAATCTTATGCTACTCATTTGTATTCCATTTTTTTAAAATCAACTCTTTGTCCTTGAAAAACATATTTTTCTTTGTCCGTTCTTATTTCATAGAGCCGTTTCATCTGGTTAGCTGGTGTTTATACTCTTTGAGGTCATTAACCTTATCTGTTACTTCTTTATTGTCTCTCAATTCTGCAGGATAGGGTTTAATTCATAGGCATCAAATAAATGTTTATAAAGTGTCATTAGTATTGTTTCCTTCTCAAATGACTATAGTATTATGTTAAGCAGTTTTTGTGTTCTTGTCTCATTAAGTTTTATTTAGTGAGTTTAGTTTACTTAGTGATTTTTTCTATTATAATGTAAATCTGGCTGAGTTTGAATGCTAGTCATTTATGAATATCTGATACATGAAACTCAATCACAAGACAGATGTGATTGTAAAATGATTCTTCGCTATTTGTATCAGTGTAGGATGCTTTTGACTCTGGTGGATGGTTTCCCTGTTCTTTTGTCTTTAGTTTTTGGTCATTTCGTGAGTGTCTACATATACGCAATTGTGAGTTATTGTCATTTTATATTATGTGGTTCATTTACTTATTTAATTATTTCCTGCCAAATATTTTTCCTTTTTAAAAGTATGAGAGAGAAAGACATTTCCTTGGCAGAGATAGAGCCAGAGCAGCAGAGGGAACTGCAGTAAGCATCTGTTTACCTTTCTTATTCCTTCTTTGCAAATTCTTCTCCGATGAGAAAATAATCTCCTTCAGGCTATAAGCAATCGGGCAGGCTCATGTTGGGTTTGGAGTATGAGTCCTCCGTCAGGAGGCTGGAGAGGCAGACTGGAGCAGGAGCTGGGAAGAGCTTGAAGTGTGGTTAGGATGTTTGGGTTTAGCTTGGTCTGCAGTTGTGGAGGTATTGGAGGGCTGGACTGGCAGGGTGGGTGTACATGCTGGAGTGAAGGGGTTCCAGCTGGGTTACTGCAGGAGTCCTGGTGATCTGTGCGGGAGTCTGCCCAGGGTGGATGAGAGACCGGAGAGGAAACTGTCCAGACGAGGCAGCTGGCTGGATATGGGGAGAGGTAAATAGTGACACTGGCCATTCAAGCCTACGTACCTGTGATAAGGAGGATACTACCCTACTAATAGAGCTGGGGGAGGAATAAATTTGAGGCAAGTCAAGGAGAGTTTGGGTTTGATCCTTCTGATTCTTGAGGTGTCGGCAGGCTCTATGAGAAGTGTCCCATGAGCAGTTAGAAATCTGGAGCTTGAGAGAGAGAGGTCTGGACCGGGTATGTAGATTCAGATTCATCGCTTTGAGTGGCTGATTGAAACCCTGAGAAATAATGAAATTGTCAAAGAAGGATGTGCAAAGAGAGGAGAAAAGGACATGACAGAGCCTTGTTTTCTGCTTAAATTTTGGAGATGGAAGAAGGATAGGAGGCAGAGAAGAAGGCTCAGAAAGAATTGTCAAAAAAGAGAATTATTAAATAATGTTCTGAGCAGGATGGGAGGTGAGGGAGAGTTTTTAAACTTTAGGCTGGGTGCAGTGGCTCATGCCTGTAATCCCAGCATTTTGCGAGGCCTAGGGAGATGGATCACTTGAGGTCAGGAGTTTGAGACCATCCTGGCCAACATGGTGAAACCTTGTCTTTACTAAAAATACAAAAATTAGCCAGGCATGGTGGCAGATGCCTGTAGTTGCAGCTACTTGGGAGGCTGAGGTAGGAGAATTGCTTGAACCTGGGAGGCGGAGGTTACAGTGGGCTGAGATGGCACCAATGCACTCCAGCCTGGGCCACAGAGCAAGACTATCTCAAAAAACCAAAACAAACAAAAGAACTTTATGTAATGTGCATCAGACCACCAAGACTGGCAAAAATTTTAAAAAGCAACAATCCTTGCTGGCAGGGGATGCTGAAGCATTGCTGGTGGGAATAAGCATTTTGGAAAGCGTTCTGGCAGAGTCTATTAACATTTCAAACACACAAAGCCTTTGACCCAGCAGTTCCTCCCCTGGGACTCTCTCCCATAGAATAAAAGCAGCTGTATGTCATTTGTTTGCACAAGAATATTTATTGCAGCATTGTTTGTAGTGGCAAAGAATTGGTAACTAAGTGGATGCTTTTGACAGAGGAGCTGTTGGCTAAAATGTGACACATCCATTCCTTGGATTTCTGCACTACTTGACCTGGAAGGATTCCCACTAGAAAAGAAGAAGCAAGAACTGTGTATACTGTAATCCCATTTTTTTAGAACATAAAAGGATAAAAAAAATTATTCTGTAGATGTTAATGGTGCTTGGGAAGAGAGAGGTTGGTAGTATGGGAGATGGTAAATTAAAAAAGCAGACTGCTCGGCTGGGTGTGGTGACTCATGCCTGTAATCCCAGCACTTTCAGAGGCCGAGGTAGGTGGATTGCTTCAGGTCAGGAGTTCAAGACCAACCTGGCCAACATGGCAAAACCCCGTCTCTACTAAAAATAAAAAAAGTTAGCCAGATGAGGTGACGCGTGCCTGTAATCCCAGCTACTTGGGAGGCTGAGGCAGGAGAATCCCTTGAATCTGGGAGGCGGAGGTTGCAGTGAGCCAAGATCTCACCATTGCACTCCAGCCTGGGCAACAGAGTGAGACTCTCTCTCAGAAAATAAATAAATACAAATAAATAAAATAATTTGGGAGGCAGGATTATCACCTGAGCATGAAGGGGACTTGGAGTGGCTTTGGGTACTTGAGTAGATGGAAAAAGTTGATCTGATGTAGATGATAGAGAATTAATATGTCAGTAAAAAAGGGCAGGAACTCACAGGCAGGACCGTGGAAAAGTTCAAGAACTAGAATTCCTAGTTTTCCGTCCTCGCCCACCCATCTAGTGATATTGAAAGGCCATCTTCTGGGGGCGTCTGGCTGGTCCAGGAGCAGGGATGGAAGGATGGGACTTTGGCAGTTTACTTTCTATAGGCTAATAAGGCTTATCCAGGAAAACTGAGGGGCAAGGGGCTTCAGCTTGGTAATGACGTGATTGTGGAAATGACTGGGGATAAATGGGTGCAGCTCATAGAGGGAGACAGGGTGTCTCGGAAGGGGCCCTGTGAAGGGGACTAGAGGGACCCGGGCAGATGACATGGTGTCTATGGTCCCTGGGAGCTGAGAGCTTGGCTGGGGCAGCAGCCTCAGTGGCTGATACGCGTCCTTGCTTTCTGTCACTATAGGTTCTCGAAGATCACCTACTCCCTTTTGTCTTTTTGTAGATAAATACCAAACTTAGCCTGATATTTTAAGTCTTCTCTTCAGGATGTTAATTAATCACTACCCCTCTGAAAGATACATGTGTCTATTTCTGTAGCCACCAGCCCTATGGGGCTGTGGAGCACCTTGAAATGTGGTCAGCACCACTGAGGGGTGCTGTGAGTGTAACATACACACCAGGCTTTGCAGGCTTAATATGAAAAACCAATGTAAAATATCCCATTATAATTTTCATATTGTTTACATGTTAAAATGGTGATATTTTGGATGTACTGGATTAAAATATATTATGGGCTGGGCATGGTGGCTCACGCCTGTAATCCTAGCACTTTGGAGAGCTGAGGTGAGGGGATCACTTGAGCCCAGGAGTTCAAGGCTGTAGTGAGCTGTGTTCCTGCCACTGCACTCTAGCCTGGGTGACAGAGTGAGACTGTCTCAGGTGTGGGAGAGGAAAGTGTGTGTGTGTGTGTGTGTGTGTGTGTGTGTATGTATAAATTAATTTCACATATATAAATTAATTTCACTTGCTGCTTTTTATTTTTCCAATATGGTCACTAGAAAATTAAATTACAGGCCAGGCAAAGTGGCTCGCACCTGTAATCCCAGCACTTTGGGAGGCCGAGGTGGGTAGATCACTTGAGATCAGGAGTTTGATTACCTAGTATACTCTCAGGAGTTTTTGGTAAAAAAAAGAAAAAAGAAAAAAAGAAAAGAAAAAAGAGATCAGGAGTTTGAGACGAGCCTGGCCAACATGGTGAAACCCTGTGTCACTAATAATTCAAAAAGCCAGGCATGGTGGTGAGTTCCTGTTACTCCAGCTACAGCAGAGGCTGAGGCAAGAGAACGGCTGAACTCAGGAGGCGGAGCTTGTAGTGAGCCAAGGTCCTGCCACTGCACTCCAGCCTGGGCGGCAGAGGGAGACTGTCTCAAGAAAATGAAAAAGAAAATTAAATTACATACACGACTCACATTTTCTTTTCTTTTCCTCTTTCTCTCCTTCCTTCCTTCCTTCCTTCCTTCCTTCCTTCCTTCCTTCCTTCCTTCCTTCCTTCCTTCCTTTCTTCCTACCTTCCTCCCTCCCTCCCTTCCTTCCTTCTTCCTTCCTTTCTTTTTCTTTCTTTCCCTCCCACCCTCCCTCCCTCTCTCTCTTTCTTTCTCTTTCTCTCGTTCTTTCTTTCCTTCCCCTCCCTTCTTTCCTTCCTTCCTTCCTTCCTCCCTCCCTCCCTCTCTCCCTCCCTCCCTGCCTCCCTCCCTTCTTCCTTCCTTTCTTTTCTTTTTCTTTCTTTCCCTCCCTCCCTCCCTCCTTCTCTCTCTCTTTCTTTCTCTCTCTCTCACTCTTTCTTTCCCTCCCCTCCCTTCCTTCCTTCCTTCCTTCCTTCCTTCCTTCCTTCCT
>NW_022437045.1:2266731-2287253 GCF_009761245.1 Sapajus apella | reverse complement strand
CTCCCTCCCTCCCTGCCTCCCTCCCTTCTTCCTTCCTTTATTTTCTTTTTCTTTCTTTCCTTCCCTCCCTCCCTCCCTCCCTCCCTCTCTCTCTCACTCTTTCTTTCTCTCTCTCCCACTTTCTTTCCCTCCCCTCCCTCCCTCCCTTCCTCCCTTCCTTCCTCTCTCTTTCTCTCTTTCTTTCTCTCTTTTTCTTAATTTCTTCCTCAAAGGTACCTATCACATTTTTTGTTTGTTTGTTTATTTTTAAGATGGAATCTGGCTCTCTTGCCCAGGCTGGAGTGCAGTGGCATGATCTTGGGTCACTGCAAACTCTGCCACCCAGGTTCAAGCGATTCTCCAACCTCAGCTTCCTAAGTAGCTGGAATTACAGGCATGTGCCACCACACCCAGCTAATTTTTGTATTTTTTTAAATAGAGACAGCTCTGTCCCTTTGTTCGTGCAGTTTCTCTCTGCTGGATGCCCTCCCAGGCGTCCACCCGCTTACCCATCATTAGGGCCAACATTCTCTCTTCCTCTGTCTGCAACAATCAGACAATTATTGTCTTGCTTCTTATCCCTAAATCGCTTTTAATGTTGTGATGTCACAGATTTTCTGCCTTGTTATTTAAAGTCTGCATGCAAGAATTTATCTCCCTTACTAGGAGATAAGATTGCACTGCCTTTACTAGATTGTAAACCTCTTGAAGGCAAGACTGATAACATATGGGCAGTTTTTTCTCGGCTTCTGGTAATGCCTTTAGCACTGGGACTAGTAATGTCTCTATCCCCGAGAAAAGCTCACACATGTTTATTCGCTGAGTAAGTAGATGATAATATTTGCATGGCCACTGGACTTAACAAAATGCACCTTAAAATTCAGATTAGCAATATAACACTACCTGTATGTTTTTCATTTTTTAGGCATTCCTGAATTTTAGGGCAAGGAATTGAAATTGGATAGACCTGAGACTGACTATTAGTTTTTGGCTGTGTGTCCTTTGGCAAATCATTTACTTCTTTGGACCTTAGCATCCTTGTTTGTAATTGGGATATTGAAACTTTTGTGCTCAGTGAATGTTCAATGAATGCTAAGCCCTTTTAGACCTAGAGACATTTGTTTAAATGTGGAAACCACAAGTGAAAGCTGTTGATGAGTTTACTTGGAACCCTTTCCTCTCTTGACCTGGAAAGCTTATTGATGGCTCCGTGCACTGTGACCCTTGGTTATGCTCCACTGGTTCTTTTGTTCGATTGGGTTGTGATCATCCCACAGAGTAGCAGTGCGGTGTTAAGGACCCCTTGGCAAGAAAAGCCCTTGAAGAAACACATGTTAATAGGATCCAAGGCTGGGTGCTGTGGCTTGCGCCTGTAATCCCAGCACTTTGGCAGGCCAAGGCAGGCAGATCACTTGCGGTTAGGAGTTTGACATTAGCCTGGCCAACGTGGTGAAACCATGTCTCTACTAAAAATACAAAAAATTAGCTGGGTGTGGTGGCAAGTGCCTGTAATCCCAGCTACTTGGGAGGCCGTGGCAAAAAAAATCACTTGAACCTGGGAGGCAGAGATTGCAGTGAGCCGAGACTGTGCCACTGCACTCCAGCCTGGGCAACAGAGCAAGACTCCATCTAAAAAAAAAAAAAAAAGAAATAAAAAAGAAAAAAATAGGCTGGGCACAGAGGCTCAGCACTTTGTAATCCCAGCACTTTGGGAGGCCGAGATGAGAGGATCACTTGAGGTCAGGCATTCCAGCCTGGCCAACGTGGTGAAACCCTGTCTCTACTAAAAATACAAAAAATTAGCCAGGTGTGGTGGTGACCAGCCTGGGCAGCAGAGCAAGACTCCATCTAATAAAATAAATAAATAAAAATTTAAAAAAAGCATCCAAATTAGTGCTGAGATTATAGGCATGAGGTGATTAGTAGATATCAGCTGATCAGATAATGAATGGGTAACTATCTAAGGGGAGACTTGTGTCCAGAGGATTATTATAAAAAGAAAAATTAAGTTTTGTAAATGATTTGTTAAGTGAATGATTAAATGAAACTATCAGTTTTGGGGAGAAGGTTGCAAATGGTGGGGGTGGGCTGCTTTGAAAATGTTAGTGAGACCCCTGTGGTTCCTTTTCTCCCCAGATGTGGTTTTCTGTGGTAGACTGGAAGGAACACTGGACTGATAGGTGGTTGGCCTGACTTCTTGCTCGTGGGCCCACTGACCAGCTGGGTAATCTTGGAGAATTTTCTTTTTCTTTTTCTTTTTTTTTTGAGATGGAATCTTGCTCTGTGGCCTAGGCTGGAGTGCAGGTGTGATCTTAGCTCACTGCAACCTCTGCCTTCTGGGTTCAAGCAGTTCTTCTGCCTCAGCCTCCCGAGTACCTGGGATTACAGGCATGTGTTACCATGCCTGGATAATTTTGTATTTTTAGCAGAGAGAGGGTTTCTCCATGTTGGTCAGGCTGGTCTCGAACTCCTGACCTCCAGAGATCCACCCGCCTCAGCCTCCTAGAGTGCTGGGATTACAGGTGTGTAGCACCACGCCCAGCAAAGGAGAATTTTCTTAACTTTTGTGAGCTTTTGCTTCCTCTTTTGCAGAATTAGTGGAGCAGATAGAAAAGGCAGCGAGGTGGGTGGTGACATGTCCCTGGGAGTCAGGCAGGGTTCTCCAGGTGCTCCACATGGCTACCATCACTTCCCGGCTATGCAGTCTTGCTCGAGTTCCCTAACTTCTTCCACACTTGCCAGAGTGGGAGGGAAAAAGGAGTTTCCTGTTCCTGCCACAGGACCCCCTAAAGAAACCCGTGGAAATTGGATCCAGATCACAGAGTGATTGGTAAGTATTTGTTGACTTGAAGAATGAAAGGATAAGTGTCAGGGGGAACTTCTGAAAGATTTTTTTCCCCTAAAACTAGGCACATTAATTTACATGCCATAAACATTGTCCCCCCTTTTTCACCAACTTTAAAAAAGATGGTAAAATTACTGTATTCACTTTTTTTTTTTTTTTTTTTTTTTTTTTTTACAATGGAGTCTTGCTCTGTTGCCCAGGCTGGAGGGCAGTGGCAAGAGCTGGCCTTCCTAACACCTCCGCCCCCCTCGGTTCACTTGATTCTCCTGCCTCAGGCTCCCAAGTGACTGGGATTACCGGGGTGCACCATCACACCAGGCTAATTTTTTGTATTTTTAGTAGAGACGGGGTTTCACCATGTTGGCCAGGCTGGTCTCAAACTCCTGACCTCAAGTGATCTGCCAGCCTCAGCCTCCCAAAGTGCTGGGATTACAGGCGTGAGCCACTATGCCCAGCCATATTAGCCGTTTTTAAGGATATAGTTTAGTACATTCACATTGTTGTGCAATGCTCACCACTATCCATCTCCAGAACTTGCTTCATCTTGCAAAACTGATATTCTGTACCCCATTAAACAAAACAATACCTCCCCATTTCTTCTTCCTCCCACCCTGGTGACCACCCTTCTACTTCCTGTCTCTATGAATTTGACTGTTCTCGGTACTTCATGTAAGTGGAATCATACACTCTTTGTTCTTTAGTGACTGGCGTATTTTGCTGAGCATGATGACCTCACAGTTTATCTATGTTGTAGCATGTATCAGAATGTCCTTCCTTTTTAAAGCGAAATAGTATTCCCTTGTCTCTGTATGTCTTTTGTTTGTCTGCCCATTGGTCCACAGACATTTGGGTTTTTCCACTTTTTGGCTACTGTGAATATGGTAACTATGAACATGGTTGTACAAATATCTCTTCAAGACCCTGCTTTCAAGTCTTTGGGGGTATAAACTGAGAAGTAGAATTCAATTTTTTTTCTTTCTTGTTTTCTTTTTTTGAGATGGAGCTTCACTCTTGTTGCCCAGGCTGGAGTGCAATGGCATGCTCTTGGCTTACTGCAACCTCTGCCTCTTGGGTTAAATCGATTCTCCTGCCTCAGCCTCCTGAGTAGCTGGGATTACAGATGCCTGCCCCCATGCCTAGCTGAGTTTTAGTAGGGAAGGGGTTTCACCATGTTGGCCAGGCTGGTCTCGAACTCCTGACCTCAGGTGATCTGCCTGCCTCAGACTCCCAAAGTGCTGGGATTACAGGCTCGAGCCACCGCACCTGGCCAGAATTCTATTTTTAATTCTTTGAAAAACCACTATATTGTTTTTCACAGCCCCTGCACCATTTTACATTCCAATCAACAGCGCTCAAGGGTTCCAGTTTCTACACCTCTACAAAGTGCAAGGGTTTTTTGAGACCATCTACTCAGTCGCCTTATTTAAACAGATAAGGAAACTTAATTCCTGGTAGGTTAAGTGACTTGACCACCTAGCTTGTTACTGTCAAAGGCAGAACTAAAACTCGAGTCTCCTGCTTTCCCTGTTGCGTGTACGATGTAGGCTGGTCATGTATTTCTTTCTTTACTCTACACCCAGTGCTGTGTGAGGTGCAGGAGTTTACAAAGATGGTTCTGATGAAGGCCCTGTCCTGGCCTCCTGCCTCTTGCTGCCGCTTTCCCAAAGCTGCTTCGTGTTGTTTACCTCGCCGTCTCATCACCACCTAGCAGCTTCTGCAGCGTCATACTTGGTGTTAAATGATTTGCTTTTTACTTCCCACCTCTGTTTTCAGTCCAAAGGAGAGTAGGAAAATGAACTCACTTGTCCTGAAGGCTCTCAAAACTTCATAGTTTTCTATAAAATCATTTGAGAAGAAAATGTTAATACAAATGAGAAAAGAGGGGAAGAGTAGCTGGGACTATAGGCATGCACCACCATGCCTGGCTAATTTTTGTATTTTTAGTAGGGACGAGGTTTCACCATGTTGGCCAAGGTGGTCTTGAACTCCTGACCCCAGGGGATCCATCTGCCTCAGCCTCACAAGGTGCTGGAGTCACAGGCATGTCCTACTGTGCCCAAACCTGTCTGTCTGATTCTTGAAGAGCTCATCTCTGACAACGTATTTAATGCTAAGGAGAAACTCACAAGCAACTGGGGGCCTGAGTTGTGTTAGTTCAACTGTCACCTTGAAGTGAATGTTGCCTGTGGCCACCAAGCAGAAGCAATGCATTGCTTACTGTTGACAAGTCCCTTGAGTTATGAGAAGTTAAAGCTTACTGAAGTTACAGTATGGTTGCTATTTAAATACAGGTTCAAGTTAGTGGGTATGAGGGCTAACGATGGTTTCTTAGTAAAGCATTTCAAGGGCTTGCTTGTGTCAGAGTGCTGGGCTTGGCAGCCATGGATGTGGATAAAGTGAATTCCTTTTTTTAACCATCTTAGGTTTCTCCTTTCCGGCTTCTGTTTTTGTAGGAGTGTTTTTTTTTTTTTTTTTTTTTTTTTTTTTACGCAGGAGGGCACTGGGGGGGAAGGAGGGACCCATTTTTTTTTTTTGTGGTTTTTTTTTTTTTTAAGTTTTGGCAAATGAATTTATTTCATTTTTTTTTCTTGGCAAATGAGTTTATTTCATTTTGAAATCTGCAATCCTTTCCTCTTTGTTCAAGATATCTGAATTTGACTTGGATTTACTTACAGCCACTTCAGGAAATTGACTTTTAAGGAAATCTGAGCCAGGCGGGAATCTCTGCTCTAGAAGCTGCAGGTACCTGGCACCTGGGTCCCTTTAAGCCAAGTCTCAGCATGAAGTTAACTCTAGACAGACAAAACTCTGCTGTGAGGGCGGTTGCTGATGGGTCAATGGGAGAAACCTTTGTGATTCGGGGCAAAGAGCATTCTTATTAAACTTTGCAGTTTAGCAACAGTTTGTCTTTCCATATCAAACCCTGGTCTCTTCAGCTGCTTCTCAGTTTATGCGTTCTGTGAATGGGATGGGATCGAGTGCCCAGCAGAATTGTGCCGCGTCTGTGTGTGTGTTCTTGGTTTTGCAGCCCTGATGGGTTGGGTAAGCATCCTGGCCTGGAACCAGCTGCAAGTAACCAAGCGATGATGAGTTATTTGCAGTTGGATAAAGGCAGATTTTACCCATTAACCTCTGGCGCTCTTCTCTTGCGGGGAAAGGTCAGCAGTAATGAGATTTAGCCAACCTTCCTTGGAGGCGGAGCCCCTTGTGAACTTGAATATTTTTGTGCTTTTGTTCATCGTATGTAGACATCCTAACTGAAACTTAAATCGTGCACTCTGTAAGCCACTTGCTGAGCCGCAGGTGGTTGGTTTGTACATTAATTTCTCCAGTCCTCACTCTTCTTTGCCTGCAAAATGAAGGGGTTGGAGAAAGTATTTCTCATCATCAGCAACATCATCATCTTCTTGACATTGTAGGCACCTGTTGATCAGAGGCTGTACCAGACACTTTTATTAACATCTCATTTAATACTCTGCGTGTGGCTCTCCTGGACAGATTCCCTCCCAATCTGCAGAGGACACAGGCTTAGAGAGGGCGAGGAATTAAGCGGCTGAGCTGGGTTTTGACCTTGTCTGACTCCAAAGCATTTGCTCTTCCGACTTCATCTTGCTGGTCTCTACAGCTTTTATGATTCTGGGAAAAGTACTCGCGACCACATTTCTTCAGTAAGAAACAGGTAATTGAAGATGAATTCTATATCTGCTTTATGAGAACTGAAAGAGGCTGGAATAACTGCCTTTCTTACTCTAAGATTTAATTACTAATGGATGAATCAGAGATTATAAGCATTCACAGAAATAAAACAACATCATTTTTAAAAATTCAGAGGACTTTCAGACAACAAATTTCCTGGAAGAAATTGTGCATTTTTTTTTCTCTGAGAGTGTCATAAAAGCTGGGTTTAGGAATTGCCATTTGGTGGCAGATGGGTAAGTTATCTCTGCCTTCTTTAATATTTTTTCTTTGTAGGAGAAGAAGATCCTCTTCCTAAATTGCTGTTATATTTAGGTCTTCAGGGGTGGGATTTTGTGAATTTGCTATTATTGTAAACTGAAATCTATATATAGGGACACTCAAATGTGGTATAAATCCATGTCTTTAAAAAATGAAAAAAGAAAGCAATTACTATGTTTGAAAGCCAAGCTATAAAAAGTAAATGAAATCATAGGAGAGCCAAGAAAGGATTTCATTTTACTGAGCAAATGCGCCTGACTTTCTTCTCCCTTTTGTGTCCTGCAGTAACAGAGCGGGGAATGCAAATGTTTCAAAATCAGGATCACAGCTTTTATTTACAGGTGGTTGGGTGTTGGCACTTGTCCCTGTCAGCACTCCTCCTATAGATGAAGTGACAGATCCAGAAGGGAAAAATCCAGAAAACAGACACTCAGCTTGTAATTTGTTAAATGTCATTTTAATTATTTAGCATTCCATAGAACCTGGTTTTATTTGAGTTTATTTAAAGAGGAGGTTATTTTTATTTTTTTGACTCTTGCTCTGTCACCAGGCTGGAGTGCAGTGGCACGATCTTGGCTCACTGCAACCTCCACCTCCTGGGTTCAAGCAATTTTTCTGCCTCAGCCCCCTGAGTAGCTGGGACTACAGGCACACACCACCACACCCAGCTAATTTTCGCATTTTTTTTTTTTTTTTTAGTAGAGATGAGGTTTCACCATGTTGGCCAGGGTGGTCTCGATCTCTTGACCTCGTGATCCGCCTTCCTTGGACTTTTAAAGTGATGGGATTACAGGCTTTTAATTTTATTTTTAGAGACGGAGTCTGACCCTGTCACCCAGGCTGGAGTGCAGTGGCGTGATCTGGGCTCACTGCAACCTCCACCTCCTGGTTTCAAGTGATTCTTCTGTTTCAGTCTCCTGAGTAGCTGGGATTACAGGCACCACGCCTGGCTAATTTTTTATTTTTTAGTAGAGCTGGGGTTTCACTATGTTGGCCAGCCTGGTCTTGAACCCCTGACCTCAAGTCATCTGCCCGCCTCAGCCTCCTAAAGTGCTGCCAGCAAAGAGGAGGTTATTTTTATTTAGTGTGTGTTCATATACATCGTAATATTTTTTTCATCAAAGTTGAAGTTAATTTCCTTGAAAATTCTTGGGTCTGACTGCTGAGGTTTGGATAGTACTTGCCAATTTTACCAATTATGTTAAAAATCAGTTTTTAATATTTATACATAAACACATGTGAGCATCTTTTATTCCCTCACCCCCCTTCACAAAGAAAAGAAAGAAGGGAAGGAAAACATTTGGATGCTTCAAAAAGGTGCTGGGAGGCTTTGCTACTGAGCAAAGCCTCCTTGAGCAGTTGTGGGGTCTCAGAACATGGAATATCCACTGTCTTTACACCTCACAAATAGAATAGGCTTCTTTAATGGTTCTTTCTTGCTCAGAGGTACTTTGCAGCTCAGCCAGAGCTCTGATAATGATAGGCTTGATTTCTATATGGAAACATAAAGCAGCTCAAATCCAGGCATTCCGCTTTGTCTTCTTCAATTGCCGCATAGCTGTGGCTAGGTACTAGATTAAAAAAAAAAAAAGAACTTCTAATGAGAGGAATATTTAAGACCTGGGTAAGCTGTCACACCATAAAGTGCTAAATGTATTCCCCCTTAGGGATCTGTTCAGAATTTCAAATGATCAAAATCTCTGTTGATTCCTCAGCAGATACAGATGTTCTTGGCGTTCTTTCTGAATGCTTCCCCCAAGTTCTTCCCAAGATTTCCATTAATAATTGCCTTTTTTGCAAAGAGAATTGAGTTTCTCACTTTTTATTCCCTCCTGTTGGGGGTAAACTGTTTTAATGCTGAGCAGTTCATTTTCTTTGCAAAACTCACTGTGGTTTATCATGATGTTTTGAAGGGGATAGACAGCTACAGAACAGTGGCGGAGGGCTGGAAGTGTTTTTGTAACAAAGAGGCTGCATGCTCGAGGTACATGCATCCCAGTCCGGGCTGGAAGGCGTTGAGGGACTGACTCATCCATGACTCACATGGCAGGCTGGGTGGCCCCTTGGCCCTGGTGCCAGTCTCTGGAAGTATGGAGCTGGGGCTCACCTCTCCCATGAGAACTTGAAAGTTAAAACATACGGTGAGGCTTCTGGTTTGCTTGGAGTGGGGCTTACCTTTGGCTAGGGACTTGGTGAGAAGCTAGAATATGCGCACATATATTTTTGGCTTTTGTATGTGGTTAGGGGAGACTGGGCTACTGCTGATTTTACACATGGTAAGACTGTGTAATGGAGCAACTAATGGGGAAGAGAAAAACCGTTCATTTGTTGTAGTGCACTCCTTTACCTACTTGAAATGCCACCTTTTGCCAGGCGCAGTGGCTCATGCCTGTAATCCCTGCACTTTGGGAGGCTGAGGCAGGCAGATCACAAGGTCAGGAGTTCAAGACCAGCCTGGCCAACACGGTGAAACCACGTCTCTGCTAATACAAAAAATTAGCCGGATGTGGTGGCACGTGCCTGTAGTCCCAGCTACTTGGGAGGCTGAGGGAGGAGAATTGCTAGAACCCGAGAGGCGGAGGTTGCAGTGAGCTGAGATTGTGGCATTGCACTCCAGCCTGGGATACAAGAGCAAGACTCCGTCTTAAAAAAAAAAAAAAAAAAAGAAAAAAAAAGAAATACCATCTTTATCATATTCTGCATGTCCATATAATTTGTATCTATTTTTGGACTTTGAATATTTCTGCTCAGTAGCAAACTATTACATATTTTTGTTTTACCTTTTTTTTTTGAGATGGAGTCTCACTCTGTTGCCCAGGCTGGAGTGCAGTGGAGAGATCTCGGCTCACTGCAACCTCCGCCTCCTGGGTTCAAACAATTCTCCTGCCTCAGCCTCCTGAGTAGCTGGGATTACAGGCACGTGCCACCATGCCCAGGTAATTTTTCCATTTTTAGTAAAGATGGGTTTTCACCATGTTGGCCAGGCTGGTCTCGAACTCCTGACCTCAGGTAATCTGCCTGCTTGGGCCTCTCAAACTGCTGGGATTACAGGCGTGAGCCACCACACCTGACCCAAACTATTAAATATTAAAATGACTGATTGTATAAACGATTTTGCTATCCGATGAGGCAAATACCTCCTTGTTACTTTCTTTTTTCCTCAATATATTCTTTCCTGAGTATTGTTCACAAGGTTAGTATTCCAGATGAACTTTAGAATCTGCCTGTCATGCTGTTTTAAAATCTATATGGGGCCAGGTGCAGTGGCTCAGGCCTGTAATCCCAGCACTTTGGGAGGCTGAGGCAGGCGATCACCTGAGGTCAGGAATTTGAGACCAGCCTGGCCAACATGGTGAAACCCTGTACCTACTAAAAATACAGAAATTAGCCTGGTGTGGTGGCTCACCCCTGTAATCCCAGTCACTTGGGAGGCTGAGGCATGAGAATTGTTTGAACCTGGGAGACGGAGGCTGCAGTGAGCCAAGATTGCGCCACTGCACTCCAGCCTGGGAAACAGAGTGAGATCCCATCTCAAAAAAAAATTATATCTATTTGGGATTGCACCAAATGTATAGTAATTTAAGGAGAATTGTTCTCATTGATTTGAATCTTCCTATCAACCAACATAGACTGTCTCAGAATTTCCTAGGTCTTTGTCCCCTTTAGTAAATTTTTTATACTTTAAAAAATATAGATATTGGCCAGGTGTGGTGGCTCATGCCTATAATCCCAGCACTTTGGGATGCCAAGGTGGGCAGATCACAAGGTCAAGAGATCGAGACCATCCTGGCCAACATGGTGAAACCTCGTCTCTACTAAAAATAGAAAAATTAGCTGGGCATGATGGTGTGCGCCTATAGTTCCAGCCACTTGGGAGGCTGAGGCAGGAGAATAGCTTGAACCCGGGAGGTAGAGGTTGCAATGAACCGAGGTTGTGCCATTGCACTCCAGCCTGAGCAACAAAGTAAGACTGTGTCTCAAAAAAAAAAAAAAAAAAGATATTACACATTATTATTAATTTCTTCTTATTTAGTAATATTTGCTGGGGATAGAGGATTCATTTTTCTTTCTTGAGACAGGGTCTGGCTCTGTCGCCCAATCTGGAGTGCAGTGGCACAAGCATGGTTCACTGCAGCCCCAACTTCTTGGGCTCAAGTGATTCTCCTGCATCAGCAGGAGCTGCAACTACAGGTGTGTGCCACCACACCTGGATAATTTTTTGTTTTTTGTTTTTTTTGTAAAGATGAGGTCTCACTTTGTTCTCAGGCTGGTCTCAAAATCCTAAGCTCAAGGAGTCCTTCCATTTTGGCCTCCCAAAGTTTTAGAATTACAAATGTGAGTCACTGTGCCCAGCCCAGGATTTTTTCCCTCAATTATTATTATTATTATTTTTTGAGACAGAGTCTCACTCTGTCACCCAGGCTGGAGTACAGTGGCACCATCTTGGCTCACCGCAACCTCTGCCTCCAGGGTTCAAGTGATTCTCTTGCCTCAGCCTCCCAAGTAGTTGGGACTACAGGCGTGTGCTACCATGCCCGGCTAAATTTTTGTATTTTTAATAGAGACAGTGTTTCACAGTGTTAGCCAGGATGGTCTGTATCTCCTGACCTTGTGATCCACCCGACTCGGCTTCCCAAAGTGCTGGGATTACAAGCGTGAGCCACCTTGCCCTGCCTTGCTCAATTAGTTTTTAATTGGTTGTTACTAATGGAGAGAAGCTTACTTATTTTGTGTATTCATCATCAGTTTCCTTACTGTTGGAAATAGATACTTGGTGCTACAAAGAAAAATTAGCACTGAGACAAAAGATCTTTTAGCAACGCAATTTTTATTTCCTGGACCGCAGGAAGAGTACTCTCACTAGCCATCTTGCCATGAGAGTACAATGAACAAAGGAAAATAGACACATTTATCCCTTATGCATTTGGGGTTGTTATTACTGCTGTGTCTGATCTCTGTTGGCTGGAGCCAGACCTCGAAATCTCAACTAAAACCTGATTGGCTAATAACTTAAATTTTTTTTTTTTTTTTTTGAGATGGAGTCTCCCTCTGTTGCCCAGGCTGGAGCATGATCTTGGCTCACTGCAACCTCCATCTTCCATGTGCAAGTGATTCTCCTGCGTCAGCCTCCTGAGTAGTAGAGATTACAGGCATGCCATCATGCCTGGTGAATTTTTTTTTTTTTTTTTTTTTTAGTAGAGACAGGGTTTCACCATGTTGTTCAGGCTGATCTTGAACTCCTGACCTTGTGATCCACCCGCCTTGGCCTCCCAAAGTGCTGGGATTACAGGCATGAGCCACCATGCCTAGCCAATTTAAAACTTTTCTAAACAGGTAAAAGCAGTGGAGAGGTGGGACATGCCTGTGAGCACGTCCATCACATATATTTGGTTAAAGTACAAGGACATAGAATGTACTGTGTGCCTGTAAGCATGGCATGTTTAACAGCTACATAGGATAGGGCTTAACAAAGTTATTAGCACACTTATTGTTTAACAAGAAAAGAAAATTTAAAAAGGAACTTTTCTACTTCCCACACTTTCTTAACTTAATAATTCTGGAATTTTCAGCTATCTTTGACTTTCTAAGCAAATGTCATATCATCTGTAAAAGTAGGAACAATATTTGTTCCTCATTTGTTTTCTTGTCTCATTGCATTAGGGTTCATAAAATAAATTGGTAAACTTTCCATCTTTCACTATACTCAGGAACTATATATATATATATGAGTGTGTGTGTGTGTGTGTGTATATATATATACATATATAAAACCTATGGACTTTGTGTGTGTTTGTGTGTTTGTGTTGTTTGTTTGTTTGTTTGTTTTGAGACAGGGTCTTAGTCTGTTGTCCAGGTGGAGTACAGTGATGCAATTGCTGCTCCTTGCAACCTCTGCCTCCCAGGTACAAGCCATCCTCCCGCCTCAGCCTCATGAGTAACTGGGACCACAGTTGTGCACCACTATGCCTGACTAATTTTTGTATGTTTCATAGAGATCAGGTCTCACCATGTTGCCCATGTTAGTCTTGAATGCTGGGCTCAAGCCATCCTCCCACCTTGGCTTCCCAGAGTGCTGGGATTACAGGCATGAGCCACTGTGCCTTTGTTTTTTGCAAATTTCATAGTTATCATTGGTGAAGCAAGTGGGCTTGAAATGATTTTTATGTTACCTGATGATAACTTTCTGAAATTACGGAGTTTGGGGAGGGAGGAAAGGGAGGCAGGAGAGATTATGGGGTGAAGCAGGCCAGATGCAGTTGGAGAGTTGATCAACTTGGAAAGAGAACTTCACAACCAAGTTGTGATCAGTCTTAGTGCCTTTTTCCTAGAAAACAAGGAAATGATGTACGTTGTTAAAACTGAACTGCCGGCTGGGCAAGGTGGCTCATGCCTGTAATCTCAGCACTTTGGGAGTCCAAAATCAGATCACAAGGTCAACAGATCGAGACTATCCTGGCCAACATGGTCAAACCCTGTCTTCACTAAAAATACAAAAATTAGCTGGGCGTGGTGGCACGCATCTGTGGTCCTAGCTACTTGGGAGGCTGAGGTGGAAGATCACTTGAACCCGGGAGGCGAAGGTTGCAGTGAGTTGAGATTGTGCCACTGCACTCCAGCCTGGCGATGGAGCAAGACTCCGTCTCAAAAACAAAACAAAGCAAAACAAAACCGAACTGCCTTCAGTTGGTAAGAAGTTGATTTTAACAGTCTTGTGATAGCTGCTCACGTCTGTTATTATGATCTCCAGAAGAGATTAAGGTGGAGAAGGAGCAATAGCCAGGGATTTGCCCCTGTCTGGTTGTCAGGAGGAACAAGCTGTTGATCTCTGCTTTTATCTTGCATCCAAACCGCAAGCCTCCTGGTATTGTTCACCCCGCTGCTAAAGGGGCGTCTGCTTAGGGATTCCTTTCTATGGGGCATGCTGGCCAATCCATGGTTTGATTGGATTCCTCACGTGATTGTGGAAGAATGTTAGCTGCTTTCCCAGTCTTGCTTCTGTGGAGTAATGCTAACCAGTAAATTTTGGTGGAAAGCTGCTGTCATATAATAATGGAATTATATTTTGGATTCTGCTTTTCACTGTAGAATTTTTTTGGTTAAGTGTGGACCTGAGCTCAACCAGGGAGCTTCCATAGCCTTCCAGACAATGAGATGAAATCTTTCATTTTAGTGATCTTCCTGTGTTTACTTCAGGATCTCAGCTGTCTCTTGTTAGAAGACTTGGGGAAATAAAAGGTAAGGATTCCTCTGCCACAGTAACGGTGCCAAAAGATTTCATAATTTGAGAATACATTCATAGTTTATGTGAGGCTCTTTGCCCTCCTTGACTGCTGTTCTCTTTGTTGTATGTGGCTAAGACTTTTTATGACATTCTTTGCAATTGGTATCACAAGATGCCTTCTGATGTATTTAACCCTTTGACAGTATGCTGAAAATTTCAATATGAACATGCATGGTCATAAATACTTCTCCATGTTAAATTAGCTGCCAGGCACAGTGGCTCACACCTGTAATCCCAGCACTTTGGGAGGCCGAGGTGGGTGGATCATGAGATCAGGAGATCGAGACCATCCTGGCCAACATGGTGAAACCTCATCTCTACTAAAAATACAAAACTTAGCTAGGTGTGGTGGTGCTTGCCTGTAATCTTAGCTACTTGGGAGGCTGAGGCCCAAGAATCACTTGAACTAATGAGGTGGAGGTTGCAGTGAGCCGAGATTGCACCATTGCACTCCAGCCTAGCAACAAAGTGAGTCTCAAAAAAAAAAAAAAAAAAAAAAAAAAAAGGTGTAACACCTATTAACTTCTTGTCAATTTCATTGTTTTTAAAAGACTAAGTACATATGTGCTTCTCTGTATATGTTATGCATATAGTAGAATTAATCAATATAAATCCTGGTGAATCTTTCTAAATTACTCAGACATTGTTGCTGATACTTTAAATAATTTTTGCTGTTATTTTATAATTTATCTCGAATATCTTTCAGTAGCTGTCTCAAAATTGCAAGAGTTTTTGTTTTGAAAATGAAGAGATGAGGCTGGGAGTGGTGGCTCATGCCTATAATCCCAGCACTGTGGGAGGCCAAGGTGGGCAGATCACTTGAGCCCAGGAGTTTGAGACCAGCCTGGGTAACATGGCTAAACTCCATCTCTCCAAAAAATAGTAAAAATTAGCCGAGTGTGGTGGCACACACTTATAGTCCCAGCTACTCTAGAGGCTGAGTTGGAAGGATCACCTAAGCCCGGGGAGGTTGATGGTGCAGTGAGCTGAGACTTCACCATTGCACTTCAGCCTGGGCGCAGAGTGTGTGTCTCGGGCCTTTTAAGATTAAACAAAGTGCAGAACTTATATTTAAATGAAAGGAGCTAAATATATTAGGAGATATTTCCATGTGATGGGCTTAAAGATTAAAACGTAAGGTTATTGTTTTCAATTATCTTATTTGCTTTTCTTACTTTTGGATAGAATCAAAAGTAAGGAAAATCCTTGAGAACAAAGAGCACATTGTCTATTTAATTTGAGGTATCTATGAAAGCTATTTTAGTTCATATTTTGAAGATATATATCGGGTGAGACTAGGGGCTTCAAAAGGTAAGAGATTTACAGTTGCTGTAAGTACTGCTTTGGCATAGCAGAAGAACCTTTCAAAGTGTGGCATATACTTTATAGACTGTACAGTGGAAGATCTGTGAGGGAAAAAAGGTTCGACTTAGTGGAGAGGCTATGCTACTGTGAGAAAGGAAATTATGTTTACTTGAACAAGCTGAGCCATTTGCCAAAATGTTCTCCCCAGTGTTCCTGTGTGTTTTTTCTGGGTGCATACACATGTCTTCAGCCTGTGTAAACCTGCCTGCTTGTCCGTGAACAGGAATGAAAGTCTGGAAAGCTGAAACCACTTGCCACTCACAGTGTGGTTCATGGAACGCAGAACTCGGTGGGCTTACATTTGAAGCGTGAAGATGCTGATAGCAATCTGTGTCATCATGCATGGCATTAATCACTAACTCCCTGTCCACACAAGCATCATCAAATGGCAAATTAAGGCAACTGCCAAAAGAATGCAGTGGGAATTGTTGGAGGATGAGCTGGGTTTGTGTTCTTCATCTCCGCTGCACTCCAACCCTCTATAGTCTGCAGGGAGTTTTGTTTTTTTTTTTCTTTTTTGAGACAGAGTCTGGCTCTGTCACCCAGGCTGGAGTGCAATGGCGCGATCTTGGCTCACTGCAACCTCCACCTCCCGGGTTCAAGCAATTCTCCTGCCTTAGTCTCTCAAGTAGCTGGGATTATGGGTGCCCACCACCATGACCAGCTCATTTTTTGTATTTTTAGTAGAGACGGTTTTTGCCATGTTGCCCAGGCTGGTCTTGAACTCCTGGCCTCAGGTGTTCACCCGCCTTGGCCTCCCAAAGTGCTGGGATTACAGGTGTGAGCCACTGCACCTGGTCTGTTTTTTTCTTCTTCTGAACATTTGTGTTGTATGCAGTCCAAAGAAATTTAGGGTATGTAAAAGAATCATTTCCCATAATATTTTCTGTCTTTAGTTGAAAACAGCTATGTGTTAATTCTAGGACCGCAGCTCATTTACATTTCCTTTCTGTTGTCCATGTTCGTGCTCTTGCCTGTGCGCCTCTTAGATTGTATCTTCAACACATCTGGTCAAATTCAAACTGGTCTAGATTTGTTCCTAGGGCTTCTCATTGCCTTCCTGGCCATTGGGAGAAGGCTAGTACAGCTGGATTCCATTTTAAGAACATATGTATCACTGCAGCAATGATGGCCCCAGGCCCTCTGCCGTCCTGCCCATGCCGACTTACATACAGCCCAAAGAGATGACTTTGGTGTGGTTACCACTAGGCTACTTGTGTGATCTCTCAGGAGCATGGTTAAGTTTTAGGTTACATTAATTCCTAAAAGGGAGCTGGCTTCTCGCCCCAAAGCAACTGTTGAAAAGATAAGACATAGTCTGTTTTTTTTTTTTGAGACAGAGTCTTGCTCTGTCACCCCAGCTAGAATGCAGTGGCATGATCTTGGCTCACTGCAACCTCTGCCTCCTGGGTCAAGCAATTCTCCTGACTTAGCTTCCTAAGCAGCTGGGATTACAGGCGTCTGCCACAGCACCCGGCTAATTTTTGTATTTTTAGTACAGACGGGGTTTCATCATCTTGGGCAGGCTGGTCTCGAACTCCTGACCTGGTGATCCACCCGCCTCGGCCTCCCAAAGTGCTGGGATTACAGGCATGAGCCACCGCGGCTGGCCGATATAAGACATAGTCTTATTTTGCTTCTGAGCAACTTTATCTGTGGTCTCCAATGTTTGTTTTATTTTACGAAATTCCCTAATCTTGTAGTTGATATAGCACTTTGGCTATGAAATTTAGAGTAGAAGCACATCAGGTTTCTCAGGTTTAAAGATAAAACTAAGAGTAGAAAGGTTTAGCTTCTTAGGTAAGAAAGGAAGCTGTGCCAGGTATGAGTTATACTCAGAAAAAAAAGTTTGCCCAAGAAATATTTCACATGCAGCGTCTTCTTTAGAGCCACTCTGTCTGTTTCCTAGAAGCCTTTTGTCCCCTCCTTGAAGTAACTTCTGCCATTGGCTCCTGGGCCAGCTCCTTTCTCTTGGCTTTCTTTTCTTTTCTTTCTTGACGGAGTCTCGCTCTGTGGCCCAGGCTGGAGTGCAGTGGCATAATCTTGGCTCACTACAACCTCCCACCCCTGGGTTCAAGTGATTCTCCTGCCTCAGCCTCCCGAATAGCTGGGACTACAGGCACACACTACCACATCTGGCTAAGTTTTGTATTTTGAGTAGAGACGGGGTTTCACTGTGTTGGCCAGGCTGGTCTAAAACTCCTGACCTTAGATGATCTGCCTGCCTCAGTCTCCCAAAGTGCTGGGATTACAGGTGTGAGCTACCACACCTGGCCAGGCCCAGTGGTTTAACCTCCAACTAGATGTGTTCATTTAGATGTTTGCTACCCTCCTGCAGCTGAGTGCATCAGAAGTGAGTAAAGCCTTTTCACCTCAGAGCTGCATCTCTCCAGGGAGCTCCTGATTCACAGCATGTTCTGTGGAGTCTGAGAGCCCTGTGTTTGATTCCTGGCTAGGCAGGACCTCTTTTTCCTGCCTTATCACATTGGCAGGGACCTCAAAGACAACGTTGACTTGTTCCTGGTCTTAATAGAACACATTCAGGCCAGGTGCGGTGGCTCATGCCTGAATGTGTTCATTAGGGATCCTGAATGTAATCCTTGCACTTTGGGAGGCTGAGGCGGGTGGATCATGAGGTCAGGAGTTAAGAGACCAGCTTGGCCAAGATGGTGAAACCCCATCTCTACTGAAAATACAAAAAATTAGCTGAGTGAGGTGGTGGGTGCCTGTAATCCCAGTTACTCGGGAGGCTGAGGCAGGAGAATTGCTTGAACCCAGGAGGTGGAGGTTGCAGTGAGCTGAGATCGTGCCATTGCCCTCCAGCCTGAGCGACAGAGGGAGACTCCCTCTCAAAAGAAAAAAAAAAAAGAGTGCATCCAATCTTCACCCATTACCCATTAAGTATGATGTTAGCTGCAAATGTTTTGAAAGATGCTGTTTATCATGAAGTTTTTAAAAATAGAGTTGAAAAATATTTTTCATTAGCTGATTATAAATTAATATTTTTTAATATTTACAGGATCCCTATTAAGAACAACAGAAACCAAAACGCACCCTAATAATCTTAAGGAAATTTAAAATTGTATTTCAGTGAAACTTATGTGGGTCAAAGAAGCTTTCCTAGTTTAAGAGGAAAAGGTAGAAATATGGTTTACAGGGAATGAATTGATTGTTGTAGTTTGTTTAATCCATAGTATGCACTGATTCTTTATTTGCTGAATGGATGTGCAAGTGATGTAAGTTTAGTTTTGCTCTTTTTTTATTCTTGGCCTTAAATGTATCTTCCTATTATTATTTTTTGAGATGGGGTCTCTCTCTGTAGCCCAGATTGGAGTGCAATGGATGATCTTGGCTCACTGCACTTCCGCCTCTCAGGTTCAAGCAATCCTCCTGCCTCAGCCTCCAAGTAGCTGGGACCACAGGGGTGTGCCACTGCACCAGCTAATTTTTGTATTTTTAGTAGAAATGGGGTTTTGCTGTGTTGACCAGGCTGGTCTCAAACTCTTGACCTCAGAGGATCCTCCCGTTTCAGCCTCCCAAAGTGCTGGGATGAACAGGTGTGAGACCCTGCACCTGGCCTTTTTCTGTTAGTTCAGGAGACTCAGACTAATGTTGGAGTTTTGCAAGCGCCATCTTATCCCTGTGTGTATGTGTACTGATCATCATTGAAACTGTCAGGTCTAAGCAATTTGGAATTTAACTTAGCCTCTTTTTTTTCCATAATCAGGAAAATGAAACCTGATTGAGTCCCAGAAGAGGCTTCTGGAAAAGCCTAAAAGTTCTTATACTTTTCAGACTTGTATGTTAATGAAAACATTCTGATTCTCACTAATACAATCACTCGGTGGATGGTGATTAATTCTGGGACAGGGTCATGCACACAGCCCTTGCTGGGTTGATGTAAGTGGTCCTTGGAAGACTATAATGGTACAAAAACTGTAACTTGTATCTATCTATCTATCATCTATCTATCTATCTATCTATCTATCTATCTATCTATCTATCTGTCTAGCTGTCTGTCTATCTGTCCATCCATCCATCCATCCATCCATCCATCTTTCTATCTATCCATCCATCATCTATCTATCTATCTATCTATCTATCTATCAATCATTTATCTATCTATCTGGCTAGCTATCTGTCTGTCTATCTAGTTATCTATCTACCTACCTTCCTGCCTGCCTGCCTGCCTGCCTGGCTGTCTATCTATCTATTGAGATAGATAGACCTCTCTCAGTCAGTAGATAGATCTCTCTCTGACATAGATAGCTCTCTGTTGCCCAGGCTGGAGTGCAGTGGTGCGATCTTGGCTGACTGCAACCTCTGCCCCCTGGGTTCAAGTGATTCTCCTGCCTCAGCCTCCCCGAGTAGCTGGAACTACAGGCACATACTACCACACCTGGCTAATTTTTTGTATTTTTAGTAGGGACAGGGTTTCACCGTGTTAGCCAGATAGTCTCAATCTCTTGACCTCGTGATCTGCCTGTCTTGGCCTTCCAAAGTGCTGGGATTACAGGCGTGAGCCACTGTGCCTGGCCATATCTCTTTATTTTTTGAAACATGAATGTGTCTATATATATATATAATTTTTAATTTTCCCTAGACTTGGAGTTTGTGTTTAATGCTTCATTCATAACTGTTGATCCCTTTTTGGGTAAATCTTTCTGGGCAGATTAAGCAAAGAAAGAAAAACCTTGTCTATAGATATTTATGCATCATTTAGGCCTTTGAGGTGGAAAGTTAAGGGAGCTATTAATTAGACTCTAAAAGATCCCCTAAACAGAGTGGCCATCCAGCAATTGAGTGTTAAAAGAACGTAGCACGAGTAAAAGAAGGGAGGAGGGCAGTAATGTCCTGTGCTGAAATGTGTCATTTGCTTCTTGGTTTCTTTCTTTAAAAAGTGTGTTTAGCCGGGCGCGGTGGCTCAAGCCTGTAATCCCAGCACTTTGGGAGGCCGAGGCGGGTGGATCATGACGTCAAGGGATCGAGACCATCCTGGTCAACATGGTGAAATCCCGTCTCTACTAAAAATACAAAAAATTAGCTGGGCATGGTGGCACGTGCCTGTAATCCCAGCTACTCAGGAGGCTGAGT
>NW_022437045.1:2264910-2266631 GCF_009761245.1 Sapajus apella | reverse complement strand
CATTGCACTCCAGCCTGGGTAACAAGAGCAAAACTTCGTCTCAAAAAAAAAAAAAAAAAAAAAAGTGTGTTCAGGCCAGACGTAATGGCTCATGCCTGTAATCCTGGTATTTTGGGAGGCCAAGGCGGGCGAATCACTTGAGGTTGGGAGTTCGAGACCAGCCTGGGCAATATGGTGAAACCCCATCTCTACCGAAAATACAAAAAAAATAGCTGGGCATAGTGGCACACGCCTGTAGTCCCATCTACGTGGGAGGGTGAGGCAAGAGAATCACTTGAACCTGAGAGGCAGAGGTTTCAGTGAACCTGGATTGCACCACTGCATTCCAGTCTCAAAAAAGAAAAAAAAAAAAGTGTGTTGACCTCAGAGGTCCTTGTTGGCCCTAAATTTTGGAGAAATTCTTAAAGTTCAGACATTTAAAATTATTGTTAGAGTCAGGGCCCAAGGAATTCGCCTTTGTCCTTAGGAACGGCTCTGTATAACTTTCTCAGTTGCTCTTCACCTAATTGTTACTTCACAGTTTCCTTTCCTGTTGTTCCAGAGCATTCTTCCAAGCTGCCTTGGCAACTTGTAGTGACCCAGGAGGAACATCTTTGGTGTTAGATCTGATTCGGTTCTTTTCTTCTTGAACGATTGCTTGTAAATGTTTAATGTAGGTAAATTTTCTGAGCTTCAATTTTCTCATCTGTAAAATGGGGGCAGCAAAATACCTCAAACTGAGTGTGAGGTGTCCTTGACATAAAGAAGTTGGCAGCATAACTAGCATAGAGAAGGTCCTAAGTCAACTCTGAGCAAGACCATCTTTCCTCTCCCTTCAGTTCAACAGCTCTGCAGTTTTCTGTTTTGAATGATTAAGACTTTAAAGTTTTTCTGTTTCTGTTTTGAAAAAGAAAAAAATCACCACTCCCTCCCATCACCTGGAACTAAATGCACTTTTCCCTTAAAGTTGCAGGTCAGCATGAACAGTTTTCACTGTATTCCTCAGGGCTTGTTTTTTCTTTTTCTTTTTCTTTTTTTGAGATGGCGTCTCGCTCTGTTGTTCTGGCTGGAGTGCAGTGGCACGATCTCTGCTTACTGCAACCTCCACCTCCCAGGTTCAGGCAGTTCTCCCACCTCAGCCTCCTGAGTAGCTGCTATTACAGGCTCGCACCACCATGCCTGCCTAATTTTTGTATTTTTAGTAGTGATGGGGTTTTGACATGTAGGCCAGGCTGGTCTCAAACCCCTGACTTCAAGTGATCTGCTCGTCTCTACCTCCCAAAGTCCTGGGATTGCAGGTGTGAGCCACTGCGTCTGGCCATTGGGCTTGTTTCTGAGTTTTTCTTTTTCTGTGTCCATTGCTGTTCTGCATCTTTATCTGAATTTGCTGTTGGCTGGGTCTTTGCTCTCCATTCTGTTTTTGGAGTACCTTCTTGCTGAGTTGTTAAATAAGGAGCATTACAGCAATTTTTTTGCCAGATGCAGTGGCTCACGCCTGTAATCCCTGCACTTTGGGAGGCCGACACGGGTGGATCACGAGGTCAGGAGTTTGAGACCAGCCTGACCAACATGGCAGAACCCCATCTCTACTAAAAATACAAAAATTAGCCTGGTGTGGTGGCGCACACCTGTAATCCCAGCTACTCAGGAGGCGGAGGCAGGAGAATCGCTTGAACCCAGGAGGCAGAGGTTACAGTGAGCTGAGATCGCGCCATTGCACTCCAGCCTGGGTAACAAGAGCG